>NW_017195519.1:0-8889 GCF_001704415.2 Capra hircus
TTACACGAAGCTAAGTGCGACTCCAGTACGGCAGATCTCTAGCTCTGTTCAGAGGCCCGATCTGGCAGAGTTCCTGGCACCAAGATGCTCTGCCATAGGCGAGCCTTGCGCAGACTTGCCTTGCTTTAAGGCTCCCTCCCCAGGAAGGAGCAGGCTGTGTGAGGCTCGGAAACGCCACTGGCGCCTTCCTGGCTTCAGCTCTACCCCTGCCTTGCCTTTGCACTTAGGTCCCAAGCGTCCTTGAGGAGGGCTTAGGGGCTGGTGGGTTGCACACTGCCAAGGGCTCCAGCAGTGAAAGCTCTGTCAGAGGGAAGCGAAGGGCAACAGCAGGGCTCCTTCAGCGGTTCCTTGGCCGCCCAGACAAAGCTCCGCACGGAGAGCACCAGGTTCCAAGGGCCCCTGGCTGGGTTTTGCATCCCCACACTCCCAGAGGCTGACTCCGTGGGTGCCTAGAAAGTGTGTGAGAGACGTAGGTTCCCTAGCACTCTCCTCCCCAGCAGAGACATGTGCAGGTGGTTGGGGCCTGATCCTGCGTGTCTGGGTTCCGCCCACAGCCTCAACTCAGGGGAAGCAGCCCCTGAGGCAAGACCTGCTGGAGGAGCCCTGCGCCCCGCCTGATAGGCGAGAGCACAGCCAGCAGTGTAGCGAGCCTCCTCGGGAGAAGAGGAGGCAGCCGAGCCCAGTCAAGAGGAAAGCCCTGCTTGCACGGAGCTAAGTGGGCCTCCAGTACGGCAGAGCTCTAGCTCTGCTCAGAGCCCCGATCTGGCAGAGTTTCTGGCGCGAGGCTGCTCGGCCGGGGGCTCGCCTTGCCCAGACTTGCCTTGCTTTAGGCTCCCTCCCCAGGAAGGAGCTGTCTGAGCGAGCCTGGGAGACGCCACTGGTGCCTTCCTTGCCTCAGCTCCAATCCTGCCTTGCCTTTGCACTTAGGTGCCAGGCGTTTGGGGAGGGCTTAGGGGGTGGTGGGTTGCACACTGCCAAGGGCTTCAGCAGTGAGAGCTCTGTCAGAGGGAAGGGAAGGGCAACTGCAGGGCTCCTCAGCGGTTTCTAGGCCGCCTAGAATCAGCGCCGCACCGAGAGCACCAGGCTCCCAGGGCCCCTGGCTGGGGTTTTCAGCCCCGCACACACGGAGGCTGATTCCTTGGGTGCCCAGAAAGTGTATGACAGACGTAGGTTCCCTAGCACTCTCCTCCCCAGCAGAGACATGTGCAGGTGTTGGGGCCTGATCCTGCGTGTCTGGGTTCCTGCCCACAGCCCCAACTCAGGGGAAGCAGCCCCTGAGGCAAGACCTGCTGGAGGAGCCCTGCGCCCCCCGCCTGATAGGCGAGTGCACAGCCAGCAGGGAAGCGAGCCTCCTCGGGGGAAGAGGAGGCAGCCCAGCCCCGTCAAGTTGAAAGCCCTGCTTGCACGGAGCTAAGTGCGCCTCCAGTACGGCAGAGCTCTAGCTCTGCTCAGAGCCCCGATCTGGCAGAGTTCCTGGCGCGAGGCTGCTCTGCCGGGGGCTAGCCTTGCCCAGACTTGCCTTGCTTTTAGGCTGCCTCTCCAGGAAGGAGCAGGCAGCAGGAGCCTGGGAGTCGCCACTGGCGCCTTTCTTGCCTCAGCTCCAATCCTGCCTTGCCTTTGCACTTAGGTCCCAGTCCTCCTTAAGGGAGCTTAGGGGCTGGTGGGTTGCACACTGCCAAGGGCTCCAGCAGTGAGAATTCTGTCAGAGGGAAGGGAAGGGCAACTGCAGGGCTCCTCCAGCGGTTGCTTGGCCGCCCAGATTCAGCGCCACACGGAGAGCACCAGGCTCCCAGGGCCCCTGGCTGGGGTTTTCAGCCCCGCACACACGGAGGCTGATTCCTTGGGTGCCCAGAAAGTGTATGACAGACGTAGGTTCCCTAGCACTCTCCTCCCCAGCAGAGACATGTGCAGGTGTTTGGGGCCTGATCCTGCGTGTCTGGGTTCCTGCCCACAGCCCCAACTCAGGGGAAGCAGCCCCTGAGGCAAGACCTGCTGGAGGAGCCCTGCGCCCCCGCCTGATAGGCGAGTGCACAGCCAGCAGGGAAGCGAGCCTCCTCGGGGGAAGAGGAGGCAGCAAGTCCCCGTCAAGCTGAAATCCCTGCTTACACGAAGCTAAGTGCGACTCCAGTACGGCAGATCTCTAGCTCTGTTCAGAGGCCCGATCTGGCAGAGTTCCTGGCACCAAGATGCTCTGCCATAGGCGAGCCTTGCGCAGACTTGCCTTGCTTTAAGGCTCCTCCCCAGGAAGGAGCAGGCTGTGTGAGGCTCGGAAACGCCACTGGCGCCTTCCTGGCTTCAGCTCTACCCCTGCCTTGCCTTTGCACTTAGGTCCCAAGCGTCCTTGAGGAGGGCTTAGGGCTGGTGGGTTGCACACTGCCAAGGGCTCCAGCAGTGAAAGCTCTGTCAGAGGGAAGCGAAGGGCAACAGCAGGGCTCCTTCAGCGGTTCCTTGGCCGCCCAGACAAAGCTCCGCACGGAGAGCACCAGGTTCCAAGGGCCCCTGGCTGGGTTTTGCATCCCCACACTCCCAGAGGCTGACTCCGTGGGTGCCTAGAAAGTGTGTGAGAGACGTAGGTTCCCTAGCACTCTCTCCCCCAGCAGAGACATGTGCAGGTGGTTGGGCCTTATCCTGCGTGTCTGGGTTCCCGCCCACAGCCTCAACTCAGGGGAAGCAGCCCCTGAGGCAAGACCTGCTGGAGGAGCCCTGCGCGCCCCGCCTGATAGGCGAGAGCACAGCCAGCAGTGTAGCGAGCCTCCTCGGGAGAAGAGGAGGCAGCCGAGCCCAGTCAAGAGGAAAGCCCTGCTTGCACGGAGCTAAGTGGGCCTCCAGTACGGCAGAGCTCTAGCTCTGCTCAGAGCCCCGATCTGGCAGAGTTTCTGGCGCGAGGCTGCTCGGCCGGGGGCTCGCCTTGCCCAGACTTGCCTTGCTTTTAGGCTCCCTCCCCAGGAAGGAGCTGTCTGAGCGAGCCTGGGAGACGCCACTGGTGCCTTCCTTGCCTCAGCTCCAATCCTGCCTTGCCTTTGCACATAGGTGCCAGGCGTGTTGGGGAGGCTTAGGGGGTGGTGGGTTGCACACTGCCAAGGGCTTCAGCAGTGAGAGCTCTGTCAGAGGGAAGGGAAGGGCAACTGCAGGGCTCCTCCAGCGGTTTCTAGGCCGCCTAGAATCAGCGCCGCACCGAGAGCACCAGGCTCCCAGGGCCCCTGGCTGGGTTTTCAGCCCCGCACACACGGAGGCTGATTCCTTGGGTGCCCAGAAAGTGTATGACAGACGTAGGTTCCCTAGCACTCTCCTCCCCAGCAGAGACATGTGCAGGTGGTTGGGGCCTGATCCTGCGTGTCTGGGTTCCTGCCCACAGCCCCAACTCAGGGGAAGCAGCCCCTGAGGCAAGACCTGCTGGAGGAGCCCTGCGCCCCCGCCTGATAGGCGAGTGCACAGCCAGCAGGGAAGCGAGCCTCCTCGGGGGAAGAGGAGGCAGCCCAGCCCCGTCAAGTTGAAAGCCCTGCTTGCACGGAGCTAAGTGCGCCTCCAGTACGGCAGAGCTCTAGCTCTGCTCAGAGCCCCGATCTGGCAGAGTTCCTGGCGCGAGGCTGCTCTGCCGGGGCTAGCCTTGCCCAGACTTGCCTTGCTTTTAGGCTGCCTCTCCAGGAAGGAGCAGGCAGCAGGAGCCTGGGAGTCGCCACTGGCGCCTTTCTTGCCTCAGCTCCAATCCTGCCTTGCCTTTGCACTTAGGTCCCAGTCCTCCTTAAGGAGAGCTTAGGGGCTGGTGGGTTGCACACTGCCAAGGGCTCCAGCAGTGAGAATTCTGTCAGAGGGAAGGGAAGGGCAACTGCAGGGCTCCTCCAGCGGTTGCTTGGCCGCCCAGATTCAGCGCCACACGGAGAGCACCAGGCTCCCAGGGCCCCTGGCTGGGGTTTTCAGCCCCGCACACACGGAGGCTGATTCCTTGGGTGCCCAGAAAGTGTATGACAGACGTAGGTTCCCTAGCACTCTCCTCCCCAGCAGAGACATGTGCAGGTGTTTGGGGCCTGATCCTGCGTGTCTGGGTTCCTGCCCACAGCCCCAACTCAGGGGAAGCAGCCCCTGAGGCAAGACCTGCTGGAGGAGCCCTGCGCCCCCGCCTGATAGGCGAGTGCACAGCCAGCAGGGAAGCGAGCCTCCTCGGGGGAAGAGGAGGCAGCAAGTCCCCGTCAAGCTGAAATCCCTGCTTACACGAAGCTAAGTGCGACTCCAGTACGGCAGATCTCTAGCTCTGTTCAGAGGCCCGATCTGGCAGAGTTCCTGGCACCAAGATGCTCTGCCATAGGCGAGCCTTGCGCAGACTTGCCTTGCTTTAAGGCTCCCTCCCCAGGAAGGAGCAGGCTGTGTGAGGCTCGGAAACGCCACTGGCGCCTTCCTGGCTTCAGCTCTACCCCTGCCTTGCCTTTGCACTTAGGTCCCAAGCGTCCTTGAGGAGGGCTTAGGGGCTGGTGGGTTGCACACTGCCAAGGGCTCCAGCAGTGAAAGCTCTGTCAGAGGGAAGCGAAGGGCAACAGCAGGGCTCCTTCAGCGGTTCCTTGGCCGCCCAGACAAAGCTCCGCACGGGAGAGCACCAGGTTCCAAGGGCCCCTGGCTGGGTTTTGCATCCCCACACTCCCAGAGGCTGACTCCGTGGGTGCCTAGAAAGTGTGTGAGAGACGTAGGTTCCCTAGCACTCTCCTCCCCAGCAGAGACATGTGCAGGTGGTTGGGGCCTTATCCTGCGTGTCTGGGTTCCCGCCCACAGCCTCAACTCAGGGAAGCAGCCCCTGAGGCAAGACCTGCTGGAGGAGCCCTGCGCGCCCGCCTGATAGGCGAGAGCACAGCCAGCAGTGTAGCGAGCCTCCTCGGGAGAAGAGGAGGCAGCCGAGCCCAGTCAAGAGGAAAGCCCTGCTTGCACGGAGCTAAGTGGGCCTCCAGTACGGCAGAGCTCTAGCTCTGCTCAGAGCCCCGATCTGGCAGAGTTTCTGGCGCGAGGCTGCTCGGCCGGGGCTCGCCTTGCCCAGACTTGCCTTGCTTTTAGGCTCCCTCCCCAGGAAGGAGCTGTCTGAGCGAGCCTGGGAGACGCCACTGGTGCCTTCCTTGCCTCAGCTCCAATCCTGCCTTGCCTTTGCACATAGGTGCCAGCGTCGTTGGGAGGCTTAGGGGTGGTGGGTTGCACACTGCCAAGGGCTTCAGCAGTGAGAGCTCTGTCAGAGGGAAGGGAAGGGCAACTGCAGGGCTCCTCCAGCGGTTTCTAGGCCGCCTAGAATCAGCGCCGCACCGAGAGCACCAGGCTCCCAGGGCCCCTGGCTGGGTTTTCAGCCCCGCACACACGGAGGCTGATTCCTTGGGTGCCCAGAAAGTGTATGACAGACGTAGGTTCCCTAGCACTCTCCTCCCCAGCAGAGACATGTGCAGGTGGTTGGGGCCTGATCCTGCGTGTCTGGGTTCCTGCCCACAGCCCCAACTCAGGGGAAGCAGCCCCTGAGGCAAGACCTGCTGGAGGAGCCTGCGCCCCCGCCTGATAGGCGAGTGCACAGCCAGCAGGGAAGCGAGCCTCCTCGGGGAAGAGGAGGCAGCCCAGCCCCGTCAAGTTGAAAGCCCTGCTTGCACGGAGCTAAGTGCGCCTCCAGTACGGCAGAGCTCTAGCTCTGCTCAGAGCCCCGATCTGGCAGAGTTCCTGGCGCGAGGCTGCTCTGCCGGGGCTAGCCTTGCCCAGACTTGCCTTGCTTTTAGGCTGCCTCTCCAGGAAGGAGCAGGCAGCAGGAGCCTGGGAGTCGCCACTGGCGCCTTTCTTGCCTCAGCTCCAATCCTGCCTTGCCTTTGCACTTAGGTCCCAGTCCTCCTTAAGGAGAGCTTAGGGGCTGGTGGGTTGCACACTGCCAAGGGCTCCAGCAGTGAGAATTCTGTCAGAGGGAAGGGAAGGGCAACTGCAGGGCTCCTCCAGCGGTTGCTTGGCCGCCCAGATTCAGCGCCACACGGAGAGCACCAGGCTCCCAGGGCCCCTGGCTGGGTTTTCAGCCCCGCACACACGGAGGCTGATTCCTTGGGTGCCCAGAAAGTGTATGACAGACGTAGGTTCCCTAGCACTCTCCTCCCCAGCAGAGACATGTGCAGGTGTTTGGGGCCTGATCCTGCGTGTCTGGGTTCCTGCCCACAGCCCCAACTCAGGGGAAGCAGCCCCTGAGGCAAGACCTGCTGGAGGAGCCCTGCGCCCCCGCCTGATAGGCGAGTGCACAGCCAGCAGGGAAGCGAGCCTCCTCGGGGGAAGAGGAGGCAGCAAGTCCCCGTCAAGCTGAAATCCCTGCTTACACGAAGCTAAGTGCGACTCCAGTACGGCAGATCTCTAGCTCTGTTCAGAGGCCCGATCTGGCAGAGTTCCTGGCACCAAGATGCTCTGCCATAGGCGAGCCTTGCGCAGACTTGCCTTGCTTTAAGGCTCCCTCCCCAGGAAGGAGCAGGCTGTGTGAGGCTCGGAAACGCCACTGGCGCCTTCCTGGCTTCAGCTCTACCCCTGCCTTGCCTTTGCACTTAGGTCCCAAGCGTCCTTGAGGAGGGCTTAGGGGCTGGTGGGGTTGCACACTGCCAAGGGCTCCAGCAGTGAAAGCTCTGTCAGAGGGAAGCGAAGGGCAACAGCAGGGCTCCTTCAGCGGTTCCTTGGCCGCCCAGACAAAGCTCCGCACGGAGAGCACCAGGTTCCAAGGGCCCCTGGCTGGGTTTTGCATCCCCACACTCCCAGAGGCTGACTCCGTGGGTGCCTAGAAAGTGTGTGAGAGACGTAGGTTCCCTAGCACTCTCCTCCCCAGCAGAGACATGTGCAGGTGGTTGGGGCCTTATCCTGCGTGTCTGGGTTCCCGCCCACAGCCTCAACTCAGGGGAAGCAGCCCCTGAGGCAAGACCTGCTGGAGGAGCCCTGCGCGCCCGCCTGATAGGCGAGAGCACAGCCAGCAGTGTAGCGAGCCTCCTCGGGAGAAGAGGAGGCAGCCGAGCCCAGTCAAGAGGAAAGCCCTGCTTGCACGGAGCTAAGTGGGCCTCCAGTACGGCAGAGCTCTAGCTCTGCTCAGAGCCCCGATCTGGCAGAGTTTCTGGCGCGAGGCTGCTCGGCCGGGGCTCGCCTTGCCCAGACTTGCCTTGCTTTTAGGCTCCCCCCAGGAAGGAGCTGTCTGAGCGAGCCTGGGAGACGCCACTGGTGCCTTCCTTGCCTCAGCTCCAATCCTGCCTTGCCTTTGCACATAGGTGCCAGCGTGGTTGGGGAGGCTTAGGGGTGGTGGGTTGCACACTGCCAAGGGCTTCAGCAGTGAGAGCTCTGTCAGAGGGAAGGGAAGGGCAACTGCAGGGCTCCTCCAGCGGTTTCTAGGCCGCCTAGAATCAGCGCCGCACCGAGAGCACCAGGCTCCCAGGGCCCCTGGCTGGGTTTTCAGCCCCGCACACACGGAGGCTGATTCCTTGGGTGCCCAGAAAGTGTATGACAGACGTAGGTTCCCTAGCACTCTCCTCCCCAGCAGAGACATGTGCAGGTGGTTGGGGCCTGATCCTGCGTGTCTGGGTTCCTGCCCACAGCCCCAACTCAGGGGAAGCAGCCCCTGAGGCAAGACCTGCTGGAGGAGCCCTGCGCCCCCGCCTGATAGGCGAGTGCACAGCCAGCAGGGAAGCGAGCCTCCTCGGGGGAAGAGGAGGCAGCCCAGCCCCGTCAAGTTGAAAGCCCTGCTTGCACGGAGCTAAGTGCGCCTCCAGTACGGCAGAGCTCTAGCTCTGCTCAGAGCCCCGATCTGGCAGAGTTCCTGGCGCGAGGCTGCTCTGCCGGGGGCTAGCCTTGCCCAGACTTGCCTTGCTTTTAGGCTGCCTCTCCAGGAAGGAGCAGGCAGCAGGAGCCTGGGAGTCGCCACTGGCGCCTTTCTTGCCTCAGCTCCAATCCTGCCTTGCCTTTGCACTTAGGTCCCAGTCCTCCTTAAGGAGAGCTTAGGGGCTGGTGGGTTGCACACTGCCAAGGGCTCCAGCAGTGAGAATTCTGTCAGAGGGAAGGGAAGGGCAACTGCAGGGCTCCTCCAGCGGTTGCTTGGCCGCCCAGATTCAGCGCCACACGGAGAGCACCAGGCTCCCAGGCCCCTGGCTGGGGTTTTCAGCCCCGCACACACGGAGGCTGATTCCTTGGGTGCCCAGAAAGTGTATGACAGACGTAGGTTCCCTAGCACTCTCCTCCCCAGCAGAGACATGTGCAGGTGTTTGGGCCTGATCCTGCGTGTCTGGGTTCCTGCCCACAGCCCCAACTCAGGGAAGCAGCCCCTGAGGCAAGACCTGCTGGAGGAGCCCTGCGCCCCGCCTGATAGGCGAGTGCACAGCCAGCAGGGAAGCGAGCCTCCTCGGGGAAGAGGAGGCAGCAAGTCCCCGTCAAGCTGAAATCCCTGCTTACACGAAGCTAAGTGCGACTCCAGTACGGCAGATCTCTAGCTCTGTTCAGAGGCCCGATCTGGCAGAGTTCCTGGCACCAAGATGCTCTGCCATAGGCGAGCCTTGCGCAGACTTGCCTTGCTTTAAGGCTCCCTCCCCAGGAAGGAGCAGGCTGTGTGAGGCTCGGAAACGCCACTGGCGCCTTCCTGGCTTCAGCTCTACCCCTGCCTTGCCTTTGCACTTAGGTCCCAAGCGTCCTTGAGGAGGGCTTAGGGGCTGTGGGTTGCACACTGCCAAGGGCTCCAGCAGTGAAAGCTCTGTCAGAGGGAAGCGAAGGGCAACAGCAGGGCTCCTTCAGCGGTTCCTTGGCCGCCAGACAAAGCTCCGCACGGAGAGCACCAGGTTCCAAGGGCCCCTGGCTGGTTTTGCATCCCCACACTCCCACCCTGAGGCCTGCGTGGGTGCCTAGAAAGTGTGTGAGAGACGTAGGTTCCCTAGCACTCTC
>NW_017195520.1:0-8887 GCF_001704415.2 Capra hircus
CTTCGAGACGAAGCACGAGAGTCCCGCCACACATCCAGAGGAGCCCAGTTTCCGCCTCTAGCTCGAGAGGAGGGATCCTTTCCCTGCGTGGTCGGGACAGAATTCCCGGTGTTCCGTCACATCTCAAGAGGAGTCGCGCTCCACAGGAAAGGTGAGAGGAACTCCAGGGTCGTGCCACCATTCCCAGAGTCCCCTGGATCTCTCAGTCCATTCCAGGGAAACCTGTTTTCCTGCACTGCCTCGACTTTCAAGCCGAGGATCGACTCACACCACGGTGGCACGTGGGACAGCCCTGTGGGAAAGCCTCATGGGAAAGCCTCGTGGGAAAGCCTCCTGGGAAAGCCTCGAGGGAAAGGCACAGATCCCTTGATCCAAGCATAGGGAAGCGTGACACTGCTGCTTCAGCTCAGGAGGAAAGCGCACGTGCATGCCCCCACTCGAGAGGAGGACTGACTCCCTGGGGAGACTCCAGAAGTACCCCAAGATCCATGACAGCACTGGAGAGGAATGCTCAGGTTCCAGCACTGACTCCACACAAGGTCTTAGGCCCCAGCATCGACAGGAGAGGAATCCCTAGAGGCCCCCGAGCAACTCGCATGGGGACTGGCCTTTCCTGAGGCCACCAGAGGGTCCCTGAGGTGCCCGTCGTAAGTGGAGAGCACCTGCCGCAACTCGAGAAAATCCAGGAGGTTCTCCCCTCCAGGCGAGATGAGGCCCATTTCCGCTGAGGCGTCTCGAGGCTACTCACACCTAACCTCTGGAATTTTCAAAGGTCCTTCACACCCTTGCTGCAACTCAAGAAGTTCCCCGACATACCCGTCTCCGACTCGAGGAGGAAGCACGAGAATTCTGCCCACATCCAGAGGAGCCCCGTTTCCGCGTCTCATAGCTCGAGAGGAGGATCCTTTCCCTGCGTGGCGTCGGGAAAGAATTCCCGGCGTTCCCGTCGCATCTCAAGAGGAGGCTCTCTCCATAGGAAAGGCGAGAGGAACTCCAGGGTCGGGCCACCATTTCCAGAGTCCCCCAGATGTCTGTCCATTCCAGGGAAACCTGTTTTCCCTGCACTGCCTCGACTTTCAAGCCGAGGATCGACTCACACCACGGTGGCACGTGGGACAGCCCTGTGGGAAAGCCTCGTGGAAAGCCTAGTGGAAAGCCTTGAGGCAAAGCCACAGATCCCTTGATCCACGCGAAGGGAAGCATGACACTGCTGCTACAGCTCGGGAGGAAATCGCATGTCCCTGCCCCCACTCGAGACGAGGACTGACTCCCCAGGGGAGACTTCAGAAGTACCCCAAGATCCGTGTCAGCACTGGAGAGGAATCCTCAGGTGCGGGCACCGACTCCCCACAAGGTCTTAGGCACCAGCATCGACGGGAGAGGAATCCGAGAGGCTCGCGAGCAACTGGCATGGGGACTGGCCTTTCCTGAGGCCACGAGAGCGGGTCCCTGAGGTCCCCGTCTGAAGTCGAGAGCACCTGCCGCAACTCGAGAAAATCCAGGAGGTTCGTCCCTCCAGGCGAGATGAGGCCCATTTCCGCTGAGGTGTCTCGAGGCTAATCACACCTAACCTCTGGAAATTCCAAAGGGTCCTTCACAATCTTGCTGCAACTCAACAAGTTCCCCGACTTACCCGTCTCCACTCGAGAGGAAGCACGAGAGTCCCGCCCACATCCAGAAGAGACCCGTTTCTGCCTCCTAGCTCGAGAGGAGGGATCCTTTCTCTGCGTGTTCGGGGAAGAATTCCCGGCGTTCCCGTCGCATCACAAGAGGAGACGCTCTCCACAGGAAAGGCGAGAGGAACTCCAGGTTCGTGCCACCATTCCCAGAGTCCCCCAGATGTCTCAGTCCATTCCAGGGAAACCTGTTTTCCCTGCACTGCCTCGACTTTCAAGCGAGGATCGACTCACACCACGGTGGCATCGTGGTACAGCCCTGTGAGAAAGCCTCGTGGGAAAGCCTCGTGGGAAAGCCTCAAGGGAAAGCCACAGATCTCTTGATCCACGCGAAGGGAAGCGTGACACTGCTGCTACAGCTCGGGAGGAAAGCGCACGTGCATGCCCCCGCTCGGAGACGAGGACTGACTCCCCTGGGGAGACTCCAGAAGTACCCCAGGATCCATGTCTGCACTGGAGAGGAATCCTCAGGTTCCGGCACCAACTCCACACAAGGTCTTAGGCCCGTGCATCGACGTGAGAGGAATCCCGAGAGGCCCCAGAGCAACTCGCATGGGGACTGGCCTTTCCTGAGGCCACCACAGCGGGTCCCTGAGGTCCCCGTCGTAAGTCGAGAGCACCTGCCGCAACTCGAGGAAATCCATGAGGTTCTCCCCTCCAGGCGAGATGAGGCCCATTTACGCTAGACGTCTCGAGGCTAATCACACCTAACCTCTGGAACTTCCAGAGGGTCCTTCACACCCTTGCTGCAACTCAAGAAGTTCCGCGACATTCCCGTCTCCACTTCGAAAGGAAGCACGAGAGTTCCGTCCACTTCCAAAGGAGCCCCGTTTCAGCCTCCTAGCTCGAGAGGAGGGATCCTTTCCCTGCGTGGTCGGGAAAGAATTCCCGGCGTTCCCGTCGCATCTCAAGAGGAGGCGCTCTCCACAGGAAAGGTGAGAGGAAACTCCAGGGTCCTGCCACATTCCCAGAGTCCCCCAGATGTCTCAGTCCATTCCAGGGAAACCTGTTTTCCCTGCACTGCCTCGACTTTCAAGCCGAGGATCGACTCACACCACGGTGGTACGTGGGACAGCCCTGTGGGAAAGCCTCGTGGGAAAGCCTCGTGGGAAAGCCTCGAGGGAAAGCCACAGATCCCTTGATCCACGCGAAGGGAAGCGCGACACTGCTGCTACAGCTCGGAAGGGAAGCGCACGTGCATGACCCCACTCGAGACGAGGACTGACTCCCCTGGGGAGACTCCAGAAGTACCCCAATATCCATGTCAGCACTGGAGAGGAATCCTCAGGTTCCGGCACTGACTCCACACAAGGTCTTAGTCCCCAGCATCGACGGAAGAGGAAACCCGAGAGGCCCCCGTGAGGCCCCCGAGCAACTCGCATGGGGACTTGCCTTTCCTGAGGCCACCAGAGCGGCTCCCTGAGGTTCCCGACGTTAGTCGAGAGCACGTGCCGCAACTCGAGAAAATCCAGGAGGTTCTCCCCTCCAGGCGAGATGAGGCCCATTTCCGCAGAGGCGTCTCGAGGCTAATTACACCTAACCTCTGGAACTTCCAAAGGGTCCTTCACACCCTTGCTGCAACTCAAGAAGTTCCCCGACATACCCGTCTCCACTCGAGAAGAAGCACGAGAGTTCCACCCACATCTAGAGGAGCCCCGTTTCCGCCTCCTAGCTTGAGAGGAGGGATCCTTTCCCTGCGTGGTCGGGAAAGAATTCCCGGCGTTCCCTTCGCATCTCAAGAGGAGGCACTCTCCACAGGAAAGGCGAGAGGAACTTCCAGGGTAGTGCCACCATTCCCAGGAGACAACCAGATGTCTCCGAACATTCCAGGGAAATCTATTTTCCCTGCACTGCCTCGACTTTCAAGCCGAGGATCGACTCACACCACGGTTGCATGTGGGACAGCCCTGTGGGAAAGCCTCGTGGTTAAGCCTCCTGGAAAGCTTCCTTGGAAAGCCCCTGATCCCTTGATTTACGCGAAGGGAAGCGCGACACTGCTGCTAACGCTCAGGGAGGAAAGCGCACGTGCATGCCCCCATTCAAGACGAGGACTGACTCCCCTGGGGAGACTCCAGAAGTACCCCAAGATCCATGTCAGCACTGGAGAGGAATCCTCAGGTTCCGACACTGACTCCACACAAGGTCTTAGGCCCCAGCATCGACGGGAGAGGAATCCCGAGAGGCCCCCGAGCAACTCGCATGGGAACTGGCCTTTACTGAGGCCTCCAGAGCGGGGTCCCAGGGGTCTCCGTCGTAAGTCGAGAGCACCTGCCGCAACTCGAGAAAATCCAAGAGGTTCTCCCCTCCAGGCGAGATGAGGCCCATTTCCGCTGAGGCGTCTCGAGGCTATTCACACCTAACCTCTGGAACTTCCAAACGGGTCCTTCACACCGCTTGCTGCAACTCAAGAGGTTCCCGACATATCCGTCTCCACTCGAGAGGAAGCACGAGAATCCCGCTCACATCCAGAGGAACCCCGTTTCCGCCTCCTTGCTCGAGAGGAGGGATCCTTTACCTCCGTGGTCGGGGAAGAATTCCCGGCATTCCCGTCGCATCTCAAGAGGAGGCACTCTCCACAGGAAAGGCAAGAAGAACTCCAGGGTCGTGCCACCATTCCCAGAGTCCCGCAGATGTCTCAGTCCATTCCAGGGAAACCTGTTTTCCCTCCACTGCCTCGACATCAAGCCGAGGATCGAGTCACACCACGGTGGCACGTGGGACAGCCCTGTGGAAAAGCCTCGTGGGAAAGCCTCCTGGGAAAGCCTCGAGGGAAAGCCACAGATCCCTTGAGCCACGCGAAGGGAAGCGTGACACTGCTGCTACAGCTCGAGAGTAAAGCGCACGTGCATGCCCCCACTCGAGACGAGGACTGACTCCCCTGGGGAGACTCCAGAAGTACCCCAAGATCCATGTCAGCACTGGAGAGGAAATCCTCAGGTTCCAGCACCGACTCCACACAAGGTCTTAGACCCCGGCATCGATGGAAGAGGAATCCCGAGAGGCCCCCGAGCAACTCGCATGGGGAATGGTCTTTCCTGAGGCCACCAGAGCAGGTCCCTGAGGTCCCCGTCATAATTGGAGAGCACCTGCCACAACTCGAGAAAATCCAGGAGGTTCTTCCTTCCAGGCGAAATGAGGCCCATTTCCGCTGAGGCGTCTCGAGGCTAATCACACCTAAACTCTGGAAGCTTCCAAAGAGTCCCTTCACACCCTTGCTGCAAATCAAGAAGTTCCCCGACATTCCCGTCTCCACTCGAGAGGAAGCTCGAGAGTCCCGCCCACATCCAGAGGAGCCCCGTTTCCGCCTCCTAGCTCGAGACGGGGAATCCTTTCAGTGTGTGGTCGGGAAAGAATTCCCGGTGTTCCCGTCGCCTCTCAAGAACAGGCGCTCTCCACAGGAAAAGCCAGAGGAACTCCAGGGTCGTGCCACCATTCCCAGAGTCCTGCAGATATCTCAGTCCATGCCAGGGACACCTGTTTTCCCTGCACTGCCTCGACATTCATGCAGATGATCGACCCACACAACGGTAGCACTTGGGACAGCCCTGTGGGAAAGCCTGTTTGGAAAACTTGGTGGGAATGCCCAGAGGGAAAGCCACAGATCCCTTGATCTGTCGGGCCGGGAAGACTGACACTGGTTCTAGAGCTCGGGAGGAAAGCGCACGTGCATGCCCCACTCGAGATGAGGACTGAATCGCCTGGGGAGACTCCAGAAGTACCCCAGGATCCATGTCAGGCCTGGAGAGAAATCCTCACGTTCCGGCCCCAACTCCAGACAAGGTCTTAGGTTCCGGCATCTACGGTAGAGGAATCCAGGGAGGTCCCCTAGCAACTCGCATGGGGGACCTGCCTTTCCTGAGGCCACCAGAGCGGGTCCCTGAGGTCCCCGTCGTAAGTCGAGAGCACCTGCCGCAAGTCGAGAAAATCCTGGAGGTTCTCCCCTCCAGGCGAACAGAGGCGAATTATTGCTGAAGCATCTCGAGGCCAATCACACCTACCCCCTGAACCGTCCAAAGGTTCCTTCACACCCTTGCTGCAACTCAAGAAGTTCCCCGATATACCCGTATGCACTCGAGAGGAAGCAGAAGGGTCCCGCCCACATCCAAAGGAGCCCCGTTTCCGCCTCTTTGCTCGAGATGAGGGATCCTTTCCCTACTTGGTCGAAAAAGAATTCCCGAGGTTCCCGTCGCATCTCAAGAGGAGGCCCTCTCCACAGGAAAGGGGAGAGGTACTCCAGGTCAGGCCACCATTCCAAGAGTCCCCAGATGTCTCAGTCCATTTCAGAGGAACCTGTTTTCCCCAAACTGCCTCGACTTTCACGCCGAAGATCGACTCAAACCACAGTGGCACGTGGGACAGCCCTGTGGTAAAGCCTCGTAGGAAAGCCTCGTGGGAAAGCCTTGAGGGAAAGCCTCGAGGGAAAGCCCACAGATCCCTTTGATCCACGCGATGGGAAGCGTGACACTGCTTCCACAGCTCAGGAGGAAAGCGCACGTGCATGCCCCCACTCGAGACGAGGACTGACTCCCCTGGGGAGACTCCAGAAGTACCCCAAGATCCATGTCAGCACTGGAGAATAATTCTCAGTTTACGGCCCGACTTCACAAAAGGTCTTAGGCCCCCAGCATTGAAGGGAGAGGAATCCTGAGAGGCCAATAAGCAACTCGCACGGAGAGTGGCCTTTCCTGAGGCCACCAGATAGGGTCCCTGTGGTCCCCCGTTCGTAAATCGAGAGCACCTACTGCAACTCGGAGAAAATCCTGGAGATTCTCCCCTCCAGGCTAGATGAGGGCCCATTTCCGCTGAGGCGACTCCGAGGCTAATCACATCTAACCTTTGGAACTTCCATAGGGTCCTTCACACCCTTGCTGCAACTCAAGAAGTTCCCCGACATACCCTTGTCCACTCGAGAGGAAGCGCGAGCTTCCCTTGCACATCCAGAGAAGGCCCTTTTCCTCCTTGTAGCTCGAGATGAGGGATCCTTTCCCTGCGTGGTCGGGGAAAGAATTCCTGGCATTCCCGTCGCATCCAAGAGGAAGCGCTCTCCACAGGAAAGGCCGAGAGGAACTCCAGGGTCGTGCCACCATTCCAAGAGTCCCCCAGAGGACTGAGTCCATTCCAAAGGAAACTCTTTTACCTGCACTGCCTTGACTGTCACGTCGAGGATCGACTCACACCACGGTGGCACGTGGGACAGCCCTGTGTGTTAGCCTCGTGGGAAAGCCTCGTGGGAAATCCTACAGGGAAAGCCACACATCCTTGATCCACCCGTCGGGTAGCATGACACTGCTGCCACCGTTAGGGAGGAAAGCCACATGCATTTCCCCACTCGAGACGAGGACTGACTCCCCTGGGGAGAGTCCAGAAGTACCCAAAAATCCACGTCAGCACTGGAGAGGAATCCTCAGTTTCCGGTCCCAACTCAACACAAGGTCTTTGACTCGGGAAATGCAAGCAGTTAAAAGATCTCTCCTTTGGAGCCTCGAGGGGGGATCGGGGCTTCTCTGGATGTGGGCGGGACCCTCGTGCTTCCTTTGAGTGTAGACGGGTATGTCGGGAAAGCTCTTGAGTTGCAGCAAGTGTGTGAAGGAACCATTGGAAGTTCCAGAGGTTAGGTGTGCTTAGCCTCTAGATGCGTCAGTGGAAATAGGCCTCATTTTGCCTGTAGTGGAGAACCTCCTGGATTTTCTCGAGTTACGGCAGGTGCTCTCGAATTACGACGGGGACCTCAGGGAACCTGTCTCGTGGCCTCAGGAAAGGCCAGTCCCCATGCAAGTTGCCAGGGGACTCTCGGGATTCCTCTTGGGTCGATGCCGGGGCCTAAGACCTTGTGTGGAGTCGAGGCCGGATCCTGAGGATTCCTCTCCAGTGCTGACATGGTTCTTGGGGTACTTCTGGAGTCTCCCCAGGGAAGTCAGTCCTCGTCTCGAGTGTGGGCATGCACGTGCGCTTTCCTCCCGAGCTGTAGCAGCAGTGTCACGCTTCCTAACGCGTGGTCAAGGGATCTGTAGCTTTCACTCAAGTCTTTCCTTCAAGGCTTTCCCAAGAGTCTTTCCCACAGGGCTGTCCCACCTGCCACCATGGTGTGAGTCGATCCTCGGCTTGAAAGTCGAGGCAGTGCAGGGAAAACAGGTTCCTCTGGAATGGACTGTGACATCTGGGGACTCTTGGAATGGTGGTACGACCCTGGAGTTCCGCTCGCCTTTCCTGTGGAGAGCGCCTCCTCTTGAGATGGGACGGGAACGCCGGGAATTCTTTCCCGACCAAGCAGGGAAAGGATCCGTCATCTCGAGGTCCGAGGCAGAAACGGGGCTCCTCTGGATGTGGGCGGGACCCTCGTGCTTCCTCTGGAGTGGAGACGGTATGTCGGGGAACTTCTTGAGTTTCAGCAAGGTTGTGAAGGAACCTTTGGAATTTCCAGAGTTTAGGTGTGATTAGCCTCGAGTGCCTCAGCGGAAATTGGCCTCATCTTGCCTGGAGGGGAGAACCTCCTGGATTTTCTCGAATTGTGGCAGGTGTTCTCAACGTACGCTGGGACCTCAGGGACCCGCTCTGGTGGCGTCAGGAAAGGCCAGTTCCCATCCGAGTGGCTACGGGGCCTCTCAGGATTCCTCTCCCGTCGATGGTGGGGCCTAAGACCTTGTGTGAAGTCGAGGCCGGTACCTGAGGATTCCTCTCCCGTGGTGACATGGTTCTTGGGGTACTTCTTGAGTCTCCCCAGGGGTGTCAGTCCTCTTCTCAGCGGGATCATGCAAGAACGCTTACCTCCTGAGCTGCAGTAGCAGTGTCACGCTGCCCGTCGCGTGGATCAAGAGATCTATGTCTTTCCCTCGAGGTATTTCTCACGGGGCTTTCCCTCGAGGCTTTCCCACGAGGCTTTCCCACATCGCTGTCCCACGTGCCACCATGGTGCCAGTCGATCCTCGGCGTGAAAATCAAGGCAGTGCAGGGAAAACAGGTTCCTCTGGAATGGACTGAGACATCTGGGGGACTCTTGGAATTGTGGCACGACCCTGGAGTTCCTCTCGCCTTTCCTGTGGAGAGCGCCTCTTCTTGAGATGCGGTGGGAACGCCGGGAATACTTTCCCGACCAAGCAGGGAAAGTCCCGTGGTCCAGCCCCGGTGGATCCAGCGTGATTCGAAGGTGGGGACGTAGTCGTCGTCTTTGGAAATATACATATTTAATCCCAGATTATAGATTAAAACGTTAT
>NW_017195521.1:0-8886 GCF_001704415.2 Capra hircus
GGAAGAATTTCCGGCGTTCCCGTTGCATCTCTAGAGGAGGCACTCTCCACAGGAAAGGCGAGGAACTCCAGGGTCGTTCCCCCATTCCAGAGTCCCCCAGATTTCTCAGTCCATTCAGGGGAAACCTGTTTTCCCTGCACTGCCTCGACTTTCAACGAGGATCGACTCACACCACGGTGGCACGTGGGACAGCCCTGTGGGAAAGCATCGTGGAAAAGCCTCCTGGGAAAGCCTCGAGGCAAAGCCACAGATCCCTTGATCACGCGAAGGAAGCGTGACACTGCTGCTACAGCTCGGGAGGAAAGCGCACGTGCATGCCACCACTTAGAGGAGGACTGACTCCCCTGGGTAGACTTCAGAAGTACCCCAAGATCCATGTCAGCAATGGAGAGTAATTCTCAGGTTTGCCACAGACTCACATAAGATCTTAGGCCCCGGCTTCGACGGGAGAGGAAACCCGAGAGGCCCCGAGCAACTCGCATGGGACTGGCCTTTCGTGAGGCCACCAGAGCGGGTCCCTGAGGTCCCTGTCGTAAGTCGAGAGCACCTGCCGCACAACTCGAGATAATCCAGGTTCTCCCCTCCAGGCGAGTGAGGCCCATTTCGCTGAGGCGTCTCGAGGCTAATCACACCTAACCTCTGGAACTTCCAAATGGTCCTTCACACCCTTGCTGCAACTCAAGAAGTTCCCCGACATACCCGTCTCCACTCGAGAGGAAGCACGTGAGTCCCGCCCACATCCAGAGGAGCCCAGTTTCAGCCCCTAGCTCTAGAGAGGGATCCTTTCACTGCGTGGTCAGGAAAGAATTCCCGGCGTTCTCGTCGCATCTCAAGAGGAGGCGCTCTCCCACAGGAAAGGCGAGAGGAACTCCAGCGTCGTGCCACCATTCCCAGAGTCCCCCAGATGTCTCAGTACATTCCAGGGAAACCTATTTTCCCTGCACTACCTCGACTCTCAAGCGAGGATCGACTCACAACACCGTGGCACGTGGGACAGCCCTGTGGGAAAGCCCTGGGAAAGCCTCATGGGAAGCCTCGAGGAAAGCCACAGATCACTGAATTCACTCGACGGGAAGCCTGACACTGCTGGTAAAGATCGGGAGGAAAGCGCACGTGCAAGCCCCCACTCGAGACGAGGAATGACTCCCCTGGGGAAACTCCAGAAGTACCCCAATTTCCATGTCAGCACTGGAGAGGAATCCTCAGGTTCCGGCACGGACTCCACACAAGGTCTTAGGCCCCGGCATCGACGGAGAGGAATCCCGAGAGGCCCCCATGCAACTCGCTTGGGGACTGTCCTTTCCTAAGGCCACCAGAGCAGGTCCCTGAGGTCCCCGTCGTAAGTCGACAGCACCTGCCGCAACTCGAGAAAATCCAGGAGATTCTCCAGGCGAGATGAGGCCCATTTCCGCTGAGGCGTCTCGATGTTAATCACACCTAACCTCTGGAACTTCCAAAAGGTCCTTCACACCCTTGCTGCACCTCAAGAAGTTCCCCGACATACCCGTCTCCACTCGAGAGGAAGTACGAGTGTCCCGCCCTCATCCAGAGGAGCCCCATTTACGCCTACTAGCTCGAGAGAAGGGACCCTTTCCTTGTGTGTTCGGTAAAAAATTCTCGGTGTTCCCGTCGCAACTCAAGAGGAGGCGCTCTCCACAGGAAAGGCGAGAGGAACTCCAGGGTCGTGCCACCATTCCCAGAGACCCCAGATATCTCAGTCCATTCCAGGGAAACCTGTTTTCCCTGCACTGCTTCGACTTTCATGCCGAGGAACGACTCACACCACGGTGGCACGTGGTACAAACCTGTGGAAGCCTCGTGGGAAAGCCTCGAGGGAGCCACAGATCCCTTGATCCACGGGAAGGGAAGCGTGAATCTGCTGCTTCAGCTCGGGAGGAAAGCGCACATGCATGCCCCCACTCGAGACGAGGAAAGACTCCCTGTGGAGACTCCAGAAGTAGCCCAAGATCCATGTCAGCACTGGAGAAGAATCCTCAGGTTCCGGCACCGACTCCACACAAGGTCTTAGGCCCCGACATCGACGGGAGAGGAATCCCGAGAGGCCCCGAGCAACTCGCATGGGGACTGGCCTTTTCTGAGGCCCCCAGAGCGGGTCCTTGAGGTCCCCGTCGTAAGTCGAGAGCAACTGCCCTATCTCGAGAAAATCCAGGAGGTTCTCCCCTCCAGGCGAGATGAGGCCCATTTCTGCTGAGGCGTCTCGAGGCTAATCACACCTAATCTCTGGAACTTCCAAACGGTGCTTCACACCCTGGCCAACTCAAGATGTTCCCCGACATACCGTCTCCATTCGAGAGGAAGCACGAGAGTCCCGCCCACATCCAGAGGAGCCCCGTTTCTGCCTACTAGCTCGAGAGGAGGGATCCTTTCCCTGCGTCATCGGAAAGAAATCCCGGCGTTCCCGTCGCATCTCAAGAGGAGGCGCTCTCCACAGGAAAGGCGAGAGGAACTCCAGGGTCGTGCCACCTTTCCCAGAGTCCCCCAGATGTCTCAGTCCATTCCAGGGAAACCTGTTTTCCCTGCACTGCTTCGACATTCAAGCCGAGGATCGACTCACACCAGGGTGGCACGTCGGACAGCCCTGTGGGAAAGCCTCGTGGGAAAGCCTCGTGGGAAAGCCTCATGGAAAGGGAAAGCCACAGATGCTTTGATCCAGGCATAGGGAAGTGTGACTCTGCTGCTACAGCTCCGGAGGAAAGCGCACGTGCATGACCCCACTCGAGACGAGGACTGACTCCCCTGGGGAGACTCCAGAAGTATCCCAACATCCATGTCAGCACTGCAGAGGAATCCTCAGGTCCCGCCTCCGATACCACACAAGGACTTAGGCCCCGGCATCGACGGGAGAGGAATCCCGAGAGGCCCCGGAGCAACTCCCATGGGGACTGGCCTTTCCTGTGTCCACCAGAGCGGGTCCCTGAGGTCTCCGTCGTAAGTCGAGAGCACCTGCCGCAACTCGAGAAAATCCAGGATGTTTCCCCTCCAAGCGAGATGAGGCCCTTGTCCACTGAGGAGTCTCGAAGCTAATCACACCTAACCTCTGGAACTTCCAAACGGTTATTCACACCCTTGCTGCAACTAAAGAAGTTCCCCGACATACCCGTCTCCACTTGAGAGGAAGCACGAGAGTCCCGCTCACATCCAGAGGAGCCCCGTTTCCGCCTCCAAGCTCGAGAGGAGGGATCCTTTCCCTGCGTGGTCAGGAAAGAATTCCCGGGGTTCCCATAGCATTTCAAGAGGAGGCGCACTCCACAAGAAAGGCGAGAGGAAATCCAGGGTCGTGCCACCATTCCCAGAGTCCCCCAGATGTCTCAGTCCATTCCAGGGAAACCTGTTTTCCCTGCACTTCCTCCACTTTCAAGCGAGGATCGACTCACACCACGGTGGCACGTGGGACAGCCCTGTGGGAAAGCCTCGTGGGAAAGCCTCGCGGGAAAGCCTCGAGGGAAATCCACAGATGCCGTGATCCATGCGAAGGGAAGCGCAACACTGCTGCTACAGCTGGGAGGAAAGCGCACGTGCATGCCCCCACTCGAGACGAGGACTGACTCCCCTGGGGAGACTCCAAAAGTACCCCAAGATCCATGTCAGCACTGGAGAGGAATCCTCAGGTTCCGGCACCGACTCCACACAAGGTCTTATGCACCGGCATCGAGGAGAGAGAATCCCGAGAGGCCCCGAGCAATTCGCTTGGGGACTGGCCTTTCGTGAGGCCACCAGAGTGGGTCCCTGAGGTACCCGTCGTAAGTCGAGAGCACCTGCCACAAGTCAATAAAATCCAGGAGTTTCTCCCCTCCAGGCGAGATGAGGCCCATTTCTGCTGAGGTGTTTAGAGGCTAATCACACCTAACCTCTGAAAATTCCAAACGGTCGTTCACACCCTTGCTGCAACTCAAGAAGTTCCCGACATACCCGTCTCCACTCGAGAGGAAGCCACGAGAGACCCGCCCACATCCAGAGGAGTCCCGTTTCCGCCTCCTAGCTCGAGAGGAGGGATCCTTTCCCTGCAGGGTCGGGAACGAATTTCCGGCGTTCCCGTTGCATCTCTAGAGGAGGCACTCTCCACAGGAAAGGCGAGAGGAACTCCAGGGTCGTTCCCCATTCCCAGAGTCCCCCAGATTTCTCAGTCCATTCCAGGGAAACCTGTTTTCCCTGCACTGCCTCGACTTTCAAGCCGAGGATCGACTCACACCACGGTGGCACGTGGGACAGCCCTGTGGGAAAGCATCGTGGAAAAGCCTCCTGGGAAAGCCTCGAGGCAAAGCCACAGATCCCTTGATCCACGCGAAGGAAGCGTGACACTGCTGCTACAGCTCGGGAGGAAAGCGCACGTGCATGCACCACTTAGAGGAGGACTGACTCCCCTGGGTAGACTTCAGAAGTACCCCAAGATCCATGTCAGCAATGGAGAGTAATTCTCAGGTTTTGCCACAGACTCCACATAAGATCTTAGGCCCCGCTTCGACGGGAGAGGAAACCCGAGAGGCCCCGAGCAACTCGCATGGGACTGGCCTTTCGTGAGGCCACCAGAGCGGGTCCCTGAGGTCCCTGTCGTAAGTCGAGAGCACCTGCCGCAACTCGAGATAATCCACGAGGTTTCCCCTCCAGGCGAGGTGAGCCCCATTTCGCTGAGGCGTCTCGAGGCTAATCACACCTAACCTCTGGAACTTCCAAATGGTCCTTCACACCCTTGCTGCAACTCAAGAAGCCCGACATACCCGTCTCCACTCGAGAGGAAGCACGTGAGTCCCGCCCACATCCAGAGGAGCCCAGTTTCAGCCCCTAGCTCTAGAGGAGGGATCCTTTCACTGCGTGGTCAGGAAAGAATTCCCGGCGTTCTCGTCGCATCTCAAGAGGAGGCGCTCTCCACAGGAAAGGCGAGAGGAACTCCAGCGTCGTGCCACCATTCCCAGAGTCCCCCAGATGTCTCAGTACATTCCAGGGAAACCTATTTTCCCTGCACTACCTCGACTCTCAAGCGAGGATCGACTCACAACACCGTGGCACGTGGACAGCCCTGTGGGAAAGCCTCGTGGGAAAGCCTCATGGGAAAGCCTCGAGGGAAAGCCACAGATCACTGAATTCACTCGACGGGAAGCCTGACACTGCTGGTAAAGATCGGGAGGAAAGCGCACGTGCAAGCCCCCACTCGAGACGAGGAATGACTCCCCTGGGGAAACTCCAGAAGTACCCCAATTTCCATGTCAGCACTGGAGAGGAATCCTCAGGTTCCGGCACGGACTCCACACAAGGTCTTAGGCCCCGGCATCGACGGGAGAGGAATCCCGAGAGGCCCCCATGCAACTCGCTTGGGACTGTCCTTTCCTAAGGCCACCAGAGCAGGTCCCTGAGGTCCCCGTCGTAAGTCGACAGCACCTGCCGCAACTCGAGAAAATCCAGGAGATTCTCCCCGCCAGGCGAGATGAGGCCCATTTCCGCTGAGGCGTCTCGATGTTAATCACACCTAACCTCTGGAACTTCCAAAGGGTCCTTCACACCCTTGCTGCACCTCAAGAAGTTCCCCGACATACCCGTCTCCACTCGAGAGGAAGTACGAGTGTCCCGCCCTCATCCAGAGGAGCCCCATTTACGCCTACTAGCTCGAGAGAAGGACCCTTTCCTTGTGTGTTCGTAAAAAATTCTCGGTGTTCCCGTCGCAACTCAAGAGGAGGCGCTCTCCACAGGAAAGGCGAGAGGAACTCCAGGGTCGTGCCACCATTCCCAGAGACCCCCAGATATCTCAGTCCATTCCAGGGAAACCTGTTTTCCCTGCACTGCTTCGACTTTCATGCCGAGGAACGACTCACACCACGGTGGCACGTGGTACAAACCTGTGGGAAGCCTCGTGGGAAAGCCTCGAGGGATAGCCACAGATCCCTTGATCCACGGGAAGGGAAGCGTGAATCTGCTGCTTCAGCTCGGGAGGAAAGCGCACATGCATGCCCCACTCGAGACGAGGAAAGACTCCCCTGTGGAGACTCCAGAAGTAGCCCAAGATCCATGTCAGCACTGAGAAGAATCCTCAGGTTCCGGCACCGACTCCACACAAGGTCTTAGGCCCCGACATCGACGGGAGAGGAATCCGAGAGGCCCGAGCAACTCGCATGGGACTGGCCTTTTCTGAGGCCCCAGAGCGGGTCCTTGAGGTCCCCGTCGTAAGTCGAGAGCAACTGCCCTATCTCGAGAAAATCCAGGAGGTTCTCCCTCCAGGCGAGATGAGGCCCATTTCTGCTGAGGCGTCTCGAGGCTAATCACACCTAATCTCTGGAACTTCCAAACGGTGCTTCACACCCTGGCTGCAACTCAAGATGTTCCCCGACATACCGTCTCCATTCGAGAGGAAGCACGAGAGTCCGCCCACATCCAGAGGAGCCCCGTTTCTGCCTACTAGCTCGAGAGGAGGGATCCTTTCCCTGCGTCATCGGGAAAGAAATCCCAGCGTTCCCGTCGCATCTCAAGAGGAGGCGCTCTCCACAGGAAAGGCGAGAGGAACTCCAGGGTCGTGCCACCTTTCCCAGAGTCCCCCAGATGTCTCAGTCCATTCCAGGAAACCTGTTTTCCCTGCACTGCTTCGACATTCAAGCCGAGGATCGACTCACACCAGGGTGGCACGTCGGACAGCCCTGTGGGAAAGCCTCGTGGGAAAGCCTCGTGGGAAAGCCTCATGGGAAAGCCTCAAGGAAAGCCACAGATGCTTTGATCCAGGCATAGGGAAGTGTGACTCTGCTGCTACAGCTCCGGAGGAAAGCGCACGTGCATGACCCCACTCGAGACGAGGACTGACTCCCCTGGGGAGACTCCAGAAGTATCCCAACATCCATGTCAGCACTGCAGAGGAATCCTCAGGTCCCGCTCCGATACCACACAAGGACTTAGGCCCCGGCATCGACGGAGAGGAATCCCGAGAGGCCCGGAGCAACTCCCATGGGGACTGGCCTTTCCTGTGTCCACCAGAGCGGGTCCCTGAGGTCTCCGTCGTAAGTCGAGAGCACCTGCCGCAACTCGAGAAAATCCAGGATGTTTTCCCCTCCAAGCGAGATGAGGCCCTTGTCCACTGAGGAGTCTCGAAGCTAATCACACCTAACCTCTGGAACTTCCAAACGGTTATTCACACCCTTGCTGCAACTAAAGAAGTTCCCCGACATACCCGTCTCCACTGAGAGGAAGCACGAGAGTCCCGCTCACATCCAGAGGAGCCCCGTTTCCGCCTCCAAGCTCGAGAGGAGGATCCTTTCCCTGCGTGGTCAGGAAAGAATTCCCGGGGTTCCCATAGCATTTCAAGAGGAGGCGCACTCCACAAGAAAGGCGAGAGGAAATCCAGGGTCGTGCCACCATTCCCAGAGTCCCCAGATGTCTCAGTCCATTCCAGGGAAACCTGTTTTCCCTGCACTTCCTCCACTTTCAAGCCGAGGATCGACTCACACCACGGTGGCACGTGGACAGCCCCTGTGGGAAAGCCTCGTGGGAAAGCCTCGCGGGAAAGCCTCGAGGGAAATCCACAGATGCCGTGATCCATGCGAAGGGAAGCGCAACACTGCTGCTACAGCTGGGGAGGAAAGCGCACGTGCATGCCCCCACTCGAGACGAGGACTGACTCCCCTGGGGAGACTCCAAAAGTACCCCAAGATCCATGTCAGCACTGGAGAGGAATCCTCAGGTTCCGGCACCGACTCCACACAAGGTCTTATGCACCGGCATCGAGGAGAGAGGAATCCCGAGAGGCCCCGAGCAATTCGCTTGGGGACTGGCCTTTCGTGAGGCCACCAGAGTGGGTCCCTGAGGTACCCGTCGTAAGTCGAGAGCACCTGCCACAAGTCAATAAAAATCCAGGAGTTTCTCCCCTCCAGGCGAGATGAGGCCCATTTCTGCTGAGGTGTTTAGAGGCTAATCACACCTAACCTCTGAAAATTCCAAACGGTCGTTCACACCCTTGCTGCAACTCAAGAAGTTCCCCGACATACCCGTCTCCACTCGAGAGGAAGCACGAGAGAACCCGCCCACATCCAGAGGAGTCCCGTTTCCGCCTCCTAGCTCGAGAGGAGGATCCTTTCCCTGCAGGGTCGGGAACGAATTTCCGGCGTTCCCGTTGCATCTCTAGAGGAGGCACTCTCCACAGGAAAGGCGAGAGGAACTCCAGGGTCGTTCCCCCATTCCAGAGTCCCCAGATTTCTCAGTCCATTCCAGGGAAACCTGTTTTCCCTGCACTGCCTCGACTTTCAAGCCGAGGATCGACTCACACCACGGTGGCACGTGGGACAGCCCTGTGGAAAGCATCGTGGAAAAGCCTCCTGGGAAAGCTCGAGGCAAAGCCACAGATCCCTTGATCCACGCGAAGGGAAGCGTGACACTGCTGCTACAGCTCGGAGGAAAGCGCACGTGCATGCCCCACTTAGAGGAGGACTGACTCCCCTGGTAGACTTCAGAAGTACCCCAAGATCCATGTCAGCAATGGAGAGTAATTCTCAGGTTTTGCCACAGACTCCACATAAGATCTTAGGCCCGGCTTCGACGGGAGAGGAAACCCGAGAGAGCCCCGAGCAACTCGCATGGGGACTGGCCTTTCGTGAGGCCACCAGAGCGGGTCCCTGAGGTCCCTGTCGTAAGTCGAGAGCACCTGCCGCAACTCGAGATAATCCACGAGGTTCTCCCCTCCAGGCGAGGTGAGCCCCATTTCGCTGAGGCGTCTCGAGGCTAATCACACACCTAACCTCTGGAACTTCCAAATGGTCCTTCACACCTTGCTGCAACTCAAGAAGTTCCCCGACATACCCGTCTCCACTCGAGAGGAAGCACGTGAGTCCGCCCCACATCCAGAGGAGCCCAGTTTCAGCCCCCTAGCTCTAGAGAGGATCCTTTCACTGCGTGGTC
>NW_017195522.1:0-20430 GCF_001704415.2 Capra hircus
CACATTCAGATCTTCTCAAAATCTGTGACGAGAAATGTCCTTATATATACCCATATTCGACGCCATTGTATTTGGAAAACTATCAGGATGATCCATTCTGCAGGATATCCCCCGATTGGAAGTTTGTATCTTATAAGTCCACTCGACAACATAACAAACCTTCACAAGAACTCGCCAACACGGAGCGTCCACACACAAACTTCGCTCGCAATTCAGCGACTCCAAGAGAGCTAACCACCCAAATCAGAGCCATCAGACCTTGAGATTCGACCGACATAGGCCATTTATCAATAGACTACTCTCGGATCAATATATGTAAAAAATATTCCAAATTTCCCTTCGCGCTCCAGTGTAGTAGATAGACACGTAGCCCACCACCTGCAATAACACTCAACCACTACCACCCAATACCTAACCGGCCATCTTAATACTCCCCATTTAGATAACTCCCTCAACATAGATGTCTTATAACGACATAGAAAGGATAAAACGTTCTCCTCGCAAGCCGGCCCAACATATATGGAGGCCCATCACATACCGCGGATCACCTATTTCATATATTTACAAGCAATACCTGACCCATAAAAGAATAATCCTCTTACCCACCACCTATTCTCATTATTAGCTTGTATTACCCTCTCTCCTGTATGTATTTTTCTTTTCACATAAATGACTCCTCTAGAAAGATTAATAACATTGACAACTCATACACTACAGGTGGCCCCCATAAGACCACAGCCTCTTCCTCCTAGTAAAATGCTACAGCTGCTCCTTACCTCCTGCTTTACATCTCATCCCAATAATAAACACAACATCCTGTACATGCTCTTTCACTCCCAGATTTAAAAACGTCCCTCACACCTCAAACTAAACCAGCCACCTCTCTCATGGTACGTGTAACTGTAGCACTGTATTGGTATCCTCCTATCCAACCTCCCAGTGAGCACTAATAATCTCGCTGTACTTAAAGCAAAGGCTAACAAGGAAGATCGTAATGCGGAAGACGGTTGGTGCTTCTTGTTTTAGGAGGAATCAATCGGCAATAATAGTAACTGCCATTAACGTTCTGTCTACATGTGCGGCATCCGTCATTGACTGATCTCAAATGTGCACTGAATGCACCATATTATGATATAGATAAACCCAATTAATCTAACAACCCAATGTCTTCTCTCCTTACGCTGGCAACCAGACCCTTATATCCCTAGACTAAACTGAGAAGAAGGCTAGCAAATAACTACAAGGCGCGCTTGACATGCCTGTATCCGACATATACCCACTCAACTTGCATTATAATGGAAGACTGCCACAACTTAACCAGACCTGAACTCGAACATGGCCCTCCCCACTGTCCACGCCACATCCTTCCCGGAATAATCGAGAGTATGTGATGAACCACCATCATGAAAGTACAATGTCACAGAATAATTTGAAATGAGGAGAAGAGCTCAACTAAACATCATATTCTCTTACGGTGTTCTCGCGACACAGCTCAGATGATTAAGTACCTTAATCCCATAGGCGAACACTTCATAACTCCAGACCTTCAGCCATCCAAGCATTATGGAACACGTCTCCGAGATCATACCTGATTTTCTCAGCGCCGCGCACAGCAAGCCAAGTGCACTCATATATAATCTCACACACCCTTATCATACCTGGACTTACAAAACACACCAAACAATTAATCACTAATTCATGGAAAACTCCTTCTGACTACTGTTATCTCAGATACAATCTCTTGTTAGACGCCGTCCATCAACAGCTCCTGCTCCCTCACTCATATACGTGCTTCCTCACTGTTTGTCACGACATGACTCTACTCCGGCTATCAGCACTCATTCAGAAATCTCGAGCACTACCCCGAAACTGCACCTAAATTCACTAATTAAAAACTCATAAACAGGGCAAAGGACGTTGACCGGACCCAGCTGCTTGAGAGCAATCCGCCCGCTCTGATAAGTATCGAGGAAGATTAATCTGACCATACTAAATACCTAAGCAAGCGCGCTCGCTCCAGACCTCTTAGTAGACCGCGCACCTCTCATGCGAATCCTTCCATAAGTCCTCGCACCCATCACTCAACACCACAAAAAATCTCATGACCGGCGTTTTTGTGCCTCATGCTTTTTCCTCCCAACCTTCGTGTGACCATTTCTCCCGAGATAAAAAGTCATTTATCAGCGGCTCCTCTCAGATCCATCATGCATTTCGAAGACGTGATTCTAACTCCAATCCAAAACACCACCCCTTTCATGTGCTATCTACGCCTGCCCTCGCCGCTCTGTGAGATCGATTGTATGAGGCCTCCTCTCGCCTCGCAGCGAGGCTCCGGTAATCCTTATAAAACCACATACCATAGCAGAAAATGATAACGAGTGCTATAGAAGATGAGTCTAATAAAGACATCTCTAGAGAATCACTGCGCACTCGTCAATTATCATCTCATTCTTGATACGCAAGTCAATTGATGCCAAATCTCTTCATCATCCTCATATATTTCTCGCAATTTCAGCCTGTACCGATATATCATACTAAGAAAATCACCATCGTAAGTTTATGCCATTAATACTGGTATCTCCAGCAACTACATTGTTCAAAATATCTGTCGAGTTACTCATAGCTCATATCTCTTTGCTATACTCCCATCTGCACTTTGGTTCTAATAGAGACATCTAACCTATATATCTTTAAGCGATATGCAGAGATCTCACAGACAAACACTTCAGAAGAAACCACCACTACTAATTAATTATCATACCGTACGAGAGAGCTAAAGCCCGTGTACCTACAGCCTCTTGGCCTAGCAGATAATGATAAACCCACTCACCTGCAGCCACAAACCATATTTTGTTATACAAAAAAACCGATAATCACACCCACCTCGCAACGAGTCTCGGGCTGTTGAACCACCATCAATTCCTTGTTGTACCCCATCCCTCATCCTCCATGTTTTATCGAAACATATATACCCACCAAAGTAACGCCCTTCTAGCAACGAATAAGGTAACATACACGCACCCGGTTTCTCGAAACTACCCGTTACTCCCCGCGCACCCATGGTCTCTCTTCAGGAACCTCGCGTCCACATGTCTCTCTCCGTCCATCTCCCTCCATCTCTCTCTCCCATTCCACTCCTTCTCCTCCGTGCTATGTACATTTACGACATCAGACGCTCGAACTCTTCCAGATCGGTGGCCGCGGAGGCCTCAGACCAGGTCTACGAACAATTAATTCGCCCTCTGCTGCCTTAAGCACCCCCGCATCCGCAGACGCGCTGAGCTTAAGGGCGAGGGTCACCCAACCCTATAAATCAATTCGAAAGCGGAAGCTGCCAATGAGCCCAAGTAGATCCGTTGCAATTCCTTGTTCTGGACAATTATTGGTCCTTAAGAACACACGCGTAAACCCAAGCTACTTCAGGCACACACCCCTCCCTTCCTCCACTTAAATCTTCTTATTACACTATAGATTTCTTAATCTAATTTTCAATTAAGTAAAACACAGCACCCATACGTTTTCAGACAACCCCGCCGAGTACGCGACACCAATATCTTAACGACTTCCCTGGATCCACCGCGGTAGGCCCCAGCGGCGACAATGGATCCACATTGGGGGTCTTCTGAGTCCTCCACCCAGGTGGCGTGACAGTCCTCGTCTCGAGTGGGGAGAAATAGCACGTGCGCCTCACCAATCTTCCATCCGTTCAGGGGCGAGCACCATGATAGACAGCCGCTGTCTGCGTTGCCACACCGTAGCAGGTGGTACAATTGGATCTGATGGTCTATACCTCGCAGAGAACCTCATATACCCCTCGTATGTGCCTTTCACCTCGAGGCCTTTCCTCCCAAACCAGGGCTCGCCAGTGTCACCCCCCGTGGTTGAGGTTCGATACAAGGCACCTCGACATACACCGTCTGCAGTACAGTTCAGCAGGAACAGGTTTCCGTGGAATGGATAGACATCTGGGGCCACTCTGGGATGGCTGGGGGACCGCCCTAGAGGAGTCATCATCCCTCTATCGCATAATATCCTGTGGCAGACGGCCCCTCCCTCTTGACCGCTAACCTGCGGCGGTGCAACCCCGCTCAGGTCACAACTCTATCCCGACACCCACCAGCAAGGGAACCGCTCTCCATCCCTCTTCAGAGCTAACACCACAGGAGCACCGGACATGAGGCTCCTTCTGGAGCACATTGTCCTGCTCCGGGAACTTCTCGCCTCGCTACCCTCTCCGAGTGGAGACGCTTCAGCCCTGACTCGGCACCACATGGACCCTTCTGACTATTGCAAGATAGGGTAGAATACGAAGGACCCTCATTGGAGTACTCACGCATGTCGTAGATTGACATTTAGCTCCCTGAGACACCTCACGGAAAATGGGCCCTCATCTACGCCAGGAGAGGGAGAAACTCTTCGAGAATATCAATTATCGAGTATGGCAGCAGCGCTATCATACTCCCACTTAACTCCAGACCTTTAATAACGACAGGCGCCACCTTCGGGACCGCTCTGGATGCCTCAGTAAAGGCGAGTCCCATGCCACCTTAATGAAAATCTCTCCCCCACGAAGTCTCGCTCGTGGACCCTCCTCGCCGATCTTTCTCTCACCGTCGCCCCTAGCCCTCAACCCCTGACCAACCCAACACGACGACATAACTATAGACCTTCGCTGTGGACTCCGTCGTCGCACCTGCCGGATTCCTCTTCAGTGCAGACCATTAGGAAACATACTTAGTCGAGCGTATCCTCTGTGGCAGTTCCTCCAGAGAGAGAGTCAGTCCTCGTCCGAGTGGGCCAGGCCTGCATGTGCCCTTTTCCTCCGAGCTTGCCGACCTACAGCCAGTGTCCACACAGCTCTCCGAACCCGTGGAGAGTAGAGTCCAAGGGATATGTAGAGACTTCCACCATCCCGAGGCTTCATTCCTTGAGGCTAGCCTACTCCCAACCGCTAATCCACAGGGCTCAAGCTGTCACCCCCCGTGTCGCTGCATCGACCATTCCTCGGACCAGGAGGTGAGGGGGGGCGGCGTGTAGTAAGGGTGCGGAAACCCCCCAACTACCTGGAACCGTTCAGAGGCACCCCCGTGCTAAAAGGAGAAAACAACGCCCACAAAAGAGGTTTCCTCGGAACCTCGGACTGCAAGACAGTTATAGTGGGGACTGACTCCGGCATGTACTGGCCACGACCCAAGGACGTTCCTCATTCAGCCTATTACCGTGGAGAGTGCTTCCCTCATTCCCAGAGCCTCGCGACAGGACCTCGCCGAGAATCCCTCCTCTACCCCGCAACACCGCAGACCGAGACATCAGGTCCCATCCTCTCCAGAAGCTATGGAGAGCGGAAAACGGGGCTCCTGCTCGTAGGATGTGGGGGAGACATTCTCGTGTTCCTCTCGAGTGGAGACGGGTATGTCGGGAACCTTGAGTTGCAGCAAGGGTGATGAAGGACCTTTATTACCAGAGGTTAGGATGTAGATTAGACTCGTGACGCTCAGCGGAAATGGGCCTCATCTCGCCTGGAGGGAAACTCCATTTTTCTCGGGTTGCCGGAAGGTGGCTGTCAGACTTCGACGGGACCTCAGGAACCCGCTCTGGTGGCTCAGGAAAGGCCAGTCCATGCGAGTTGCTCGGGGCCTCTCGGGATTCCTCTCCCGTCAATGCCGGGGCCTAAGACGACTGTGTGGAGTGGTCCGGAACCTGAGTTCCTCTCCAGTGCTGACATGGATCTGGGGTACTTCTGGAGTCTCTCCCAGGGAGTAGTCCTCGTCTCGAGTGGGGGCATGCATGTGCTTTCCTCCCGAGCTGTAGCAGCAGTGTCCGCTTCCCGTGGTGGATCAAGGGATCTGATGGCTTTTCCCTCGAGGCTTTCACCGGAGGCTTTCCCTCAGGGCTGTCCCACGTGCACTGTGTGTGAGTCGATCCTCGGCTGAAAGTGCGGCAGTGCAGGGAAAACAGGTTCCCTGGAATGGACTGAGACATCTGGGGGACTCTCGGAATGGTGGCAACGACCCTGAGTTCTCTCGCCTTTCCTGTGGAGAGGCTCCTCTTGAGATGTCGACGGGAACGCCGGAAATTTCTTTCCGACAGCAGGGAGGATCCCTCCTCTCGAGCTAGAGGGCGGAAACGGGGCTCCGCTGGATGTGGCGGGACTCTCTGCTTTCTTCTCTCGAGTGGAGACGGGTATGTCGGAACTTCTTGAGTTGCAGCAAGGTGTGAAAGGACCTTTGGAAGTTCCAGAGTTAGAGTGTGATAGCCTCGTAACCATCCAGCGGAAATGGGCCTCATCTCGCCTGGAGGGGAGAACCTCCTGGATTTTCTCCGAGTTGCAGGCAGTGCTCTCGACTTACGACGGGAACTCAGGCTCCGCTCTGGTGCCTCAGGAAAGGCCGTCCCATGCGAGTTGCTCGGGGGCTCTCGGATTTCTCTCCTTCGATGCCGGGGCCTAAGATCTTGTGTGAGTGGGTGCCGGAAACTGAGGATTCCTCTCCAGTGCTGACATGGATCTTGGGGTACTTCTGGAGTCTCCCAGGGGAGTCAGTCCTCGTCTCGAGTGGGGGCATGCACGTGCGCTTTTCCTCCCGAGCTGTAGCAGCAGTGTCGCTCTTCCCTTCCCGTGGATCAAGGGATCTGTGGCTTTCCCTCGAGGCTTTCCCGAGGCTTTCCCACGAGGCTTTCCACGAGGGCTTTTCCCACAGGGCTTCCCACGTACCACCGTGTTGTGAGTCGATCCTCGGCTTGAAAGTCGAGGCAGTGCAGGGAAAACAGGTTTCCCTGGAATGGACTGAGACATCTGGGGGCTCAGGGAATGTGGCACGACCCTGGAGTTCCTCTCGCCTTTCCTGTGGAGAGCGCCTCCTCTTGAGATGCGACGGGAACGCCGGGAATTCTTTCCCTACCACGCAGGGAAAGGATCCCTCCTCTCGAGCTAGGAGGCGGAAACGGGGCTCCTCTGGATGTGGGCGGGAACTCTCGTGCTTCCTCTCGAGTGGAGACGGGTATGTCGGGGAACTTCTTGAGTTGAAGCAAGGGTGTGAAGGACCCTTTGGAAGTTCCAGAATTTAGGTGTGATTAGCCTCGAGACGCCTCATCGGAAATGGGCCTCATCTCGCCTGGAGGGGAGAACCTCCTGGATTTTCTCGAGTTGCGCAGGTGCTCTGACTTACGACGGGGACCTCAGGGACCCGCTGGTGGCCTCAGAAAGGCCAGTCCCCATGGAGTTGCTCGGGGCTCTCGGATTCCTCTCCCGTCGATGCGGGGCCTAAGTTCTTGTGTGGAGTCTGTGCCGGAACCTGAGGGATTCCTCTCCAGTGCTGACATGGATCTTGGGGTACTTTTGGAGTCTCCCCAGGGGAGTCAGTCCTCGTCTCTCGTGGGGGCATGCACGTGCGCTTTCGTCCCGAGCTGTAGCAGCAGTGTCACGCTTATCTTCGCGAGGTGAAGGGATCTGTGGCTTTCCCTCGAGGCTTTTCCATGAGGCTTTCCCACGAGGATTTCCCACGAGGCTTTCCCTCGAGGCTTTCCCACAGGGTTGTCCCATGTGCCACCGTGGTGTGAGTCGATACTCGCTTGAAAGTCAAGGCAGTGCAGGGAAAACAGGTTTCCCTTTAATGGACTGAGACATCTGGGGACTCTGGGAATGGTGGAACGACCCTGGAGTTCCTCTCGCCTTTCCTGTGGAGAGCGCCTCCTCTTGACATTCGACGGGAACACAGGGAATTCTTTCCTGACCACGGAGGGAAAGGATCCCTCCTCTCGAGTTAGGAGGCGGAAACGGGGCTCCCCTGGATGTGGGCGGGACTCTCGTTCTTCCTCTCGAGTGGAGACGGGTATGTCCGGGAACCTCTTTGAGTTGCAGCCAAAGGTGTGAAGGACCCTTTGGAAGTTCCAGAGGTTAGATGTGATTAGCCTCGAGACGCCCCAGAGGAAATGGGCCTCATCTCGCCTGCAGGGGAGAACCTCCTGGATTTTCTCGAGTTGCAGCAAGTGCTCTCGACTTATGACGGGGACCTCAGGGACCTGCTCTGGTTGCTCAGGAAAGGCCAGTCCCATGCAAGTTGCTCGGGGGACTCTCGGAATTCGTTTCCCGTTGATGCTGCGGCCTAAGACCTTGTGTGGTGTCGGTTCCGGAACCTGAGGATTCCTCTCCAGTGGTGACATGGATTTTGGGCTACTTCTGGCGTCTACCCAGGTGAGTCAGTCGTCGTCTCGAGTGGGGGCATGCACGTGCGCTTTCCTCCCGATCTGTAGCAGCAGTGGTCGCGCTTTCCTTCGCGTGGATCAAGGGATCTGAGGCCTTTCCATCGAGGCTTTCCCACGAGGCTTTCCCACAGGGCTGTCCCACGTGCCACCGGTGGTGTGAGTCGATCCTCGGCTTGAAAGTCGAGGCAGTGCAGGGAAAAAAGGTTTCCCTGGAATGGACTGAGACATCTGGGGGACTCTGGGAATGTTGGCACAGCCCTGGAGTTCCTCTCGCCTTTCCTGTGGATAGCGCCTCCTCTTGAGATGTGACGGGAACGCCGGGAATTCTTTCCCGACCACGCAGGGAAAGGATCCACCTCTCGAGCTAGAAGGCGGAAACGGGGCTCCTCTGGATGTGGGGGGAACTCTCGTGCTTCCTCTCGAGTGGAGACTGGTATGTCGGGGAACTTCTTGGAGTTGCAGCAAGGGTGTGAAGGACCCTTTGAAGTTCCAGAGGTTAGGTTGTGATTAGCTCGAGATGCCTCAGCGGAAATGGGGCCTCATCTCGCCTGGAGGGGAGAACCTCCTGGATTTCTCGAGTTGCAGCAGGTGCCCTCGACTTACGAATGGAACCTCAGGGACCCGCTCCTGTGGCCTCAGGAAAGAGCAGTCTCCATGCGAGCTGCTCGGGGGCCTCTCGGATTCCTCTCCCGTCGATGCTGGGGCCTAAGACCTTGTGTGGAGTCGGTGTCGGAATCTGAGGATTTCTCCTCCAGTGCTGACATGGATCTTGGGTACTTCTGGAGTCTCCCCAGGGGAGTCAGTCCTCGTCTCGAGTGGGGGCATGCACGTGCGCTTTCCTCCCGACCTGTAGGAGCAGTGTGACGCTTCCCTTCACATGGATCAGGGGATCTGTGGCTTTCGCTCGAGGCTTTCCCACGAGGCTTTCCCACGAGGCTTCCCACGAGGCTTTCCCACAGGGCTGTCCCACGTGCCACCGTGGTGTGAGTCGATCCTCGGCTTGAAAGTCGAGGCAGTGCAGGGAAAACAGGTTTCCCTAAATGGACTGAGACATCTGGGGGACTCTGGGAATGGTGGCACGACCAGGAGTTCCTCTCGGCCTTTCCTGTGGAGAGCGCCTCCTCTTGAGTTGCGACGGGAACGCCGGGAATTCTTTCCCGAACCAGCAGGGAAAGATCCCTCCTCTCGAGCTAGGAGGCGGAAACGGCGCTCCTCTGGATGAGGGAGGGACTCTCGTGCTTCGTCTCGAGTGGAGACGGGTATGTCGGGGAACTTCTTGACTTGCAGCAATGGTGTGAAGGACCCTTTGGAAGTTCCAGAGGTTAGGTTTGATTAGCCTCGAGACGCTGCTGCCGAAATGGCCCTAATCTCGCCTGGAGGGGGAGAACCTCCTGGATTTTCTCGAGTTGCGGCAGATGCTCTCGACTTATGATGGTGACCTCAGGGACCCGCTCTGGTGGCCTCAGGAAAAGGCCAGTCCCCAGCGAATTGGTCGACGGCATCTCGGGATTCCTCTCCTGTCGATGCCGGGGCCTAAGACCTTGTGTGGAGTCGGTGCCGGAACCTGAGGTTTCCTCTCCGGTGCTGACATGGATCTTAGGGTATTTCTGGAGACTCCCCAGGGGAGTCAGTCCTCGTCTTGTATTGGGGCATGCACGTGCGATTTCCTCTCGAGCTGTAGCAGCAGTGTCACGCTTCCCTTCGCGTGGAACAAGGGATCTGTGCCTTTCCCTCAGGCTTGCCCAGGAGGCTTTCCCACAGGGCTGTCCCACGTGCCACCATGGTGTGAGTCAATCCTCGGCTTGAAAGTCGAGGCAGTGCAGGGAAAACAGGTTTCCCTGGAATGGACTGAGACATCTGGGGGACTCTGGGAATGGTGGCACGACCCTGGAGTTCCTCTCGCCTTTCCTGTGGAAAGCGCCTCCTCTTGAGATGCGACGAGAACGCCCAGAATTCTTTCCCGACCACGCAGGGGAAGGATCCCTCCTCTCGAGCTAGGAGGCGGAAACGGCGCTCCTCTGGATGAGGGCGGGACTCTCGTGCTTCCTCTCGAGTGGAGACGGGCATGTCACGGAACTTCTTGAGTTGCAGCAAGGGTGTGAAGGACCCTTTGGAAGTTCCAGAGGTTAGGTGTGATTAGCCTCGAGACGCCTCAGCGGAAATGGGCCTCATCTCGCCTGGAGGGGGAACCTCCTGGATTTTCTCGAGTTGCGGCAGGTGCTCTCAACTTACGCCGGGGACCTCAGGGACCCGCTCTGGTGGCCTCAGGAAAGGCCAGTCCCCATGCGAGTTGCTCGGGGCCTCTCGGTATTCCTCTCCCGTCGATGCCAGGGCCTAAGACTGCCGGGAGCCAGTGTGAGGAAGCCCGCCCGTGACAAGTTTAAGAGGAAGGAAGCTGACATACGCAAGGCGTGCTCAGACTTCAGGGACCCCTCTGGAAATTTTTAAGCATGTACCCCAACAAAAATCTGCCGGTTTTTGTGCTCTGCTTTTTCACTCTTCTGACCTTTTCTGGAAAAAGTCAATTCAGCGCGTTAGTCTTCTGCATTTGAAAGAGTGTTTCAATCCAAAAACCCTCTGATGGCTTTCTAGCCTGCCTGTACGACTCGTACAGCTGCGCCTGTGATTGTTTGAGGCCTCCTGACCGCAGGAGGCACAGGAAGCTTAAAACATCCTAGGAATGCAGGAGCTTTCGAGGAGTCAAAATCTTTAGAATAGGACTGATTAAAAGTTTCATTTTTTGGGTCAATGCTTGCTGCCAAATTTTCATATCCTTTATTTTTAGATATAGTTGGTATATAGAAAAACAAGTAGTAGACCTGGTATTAGCAACATTAGATCTTTGAGTTAAGTACCTTCTTTGTTATAACCCACTGCACCTTTGTTCTATAGAGACGTAACTTTAATGCTTTAAGGAGATGCAGATTAAAGAAAAACACTTCAGGGGAAACAAAATTAACATTCATTAAGGAAGAGAGCCAAAAAGTGTTAACAAGCCTCTTGGCCAGAAGATAATGTAAATCACCTGAGACCTTTTGTATACAAAATGATATACAGAAAGAATCTGGGTTGTGAACGCTACATAATTTTGTGTTATCCATTGATCTCCTTGTTTTATCAAAAGTATAAAAGGCCTTCTGAACAATAAAGGAGGAGGCCAGGGGCCGGGGGCCAGTTTCTCGGACCAGCTTCTCGAACTAGTCTCTCAGCCTGGTTTCTTGGGACTCTGGCTCCCCCCGTGTCTTTCTCTCTCTTTCTTCTTCTCTACCTTTCCTTCTCTCCGCTTTTTACTTTAACTTCAGGCTGAATCTCCACCTGGAGTGCGGAGGCTCGCCAGGTCTACTTACTTGCCCTGGCTGTTAAGACCCGCACGAAAGGGAGCTTAAGGCGAGGCACCCTTAGATATTCAAGCGGGCGCCGGTGGCCCAACGTAGGTGGTGCAAATTCGTTGTCTGGAATTTTATTGGCCTTCCGAGTAAACCAAGCTATTCAGCCCTCTTCCTCCACTTAATCTTCTTACCACACTATAGTTTCCTAATCTAATCTTACATTAATAAATAAACAAGACTTTCCATGACAACGCCATCCACCCTTCGAATTCCCTGGATCCACCGGGGCTGGACCCCGGCATAAGACCTTGTGTGGAGTCGGTGCCGGAAACAGCTTTCCTCTCCAGTGCTGACATGGATCTTGGGATACTTCTGGAGTCTCCCCAGGGGAGTCAGTCTTTGTCGCGAGTGCGGGCATGCACGTGCGCTTTCCTGCCGAGCTGTAGCAGCAGTGTCACGCTTCCCTTCCCGTGGATCAAGGGATCTGTGGCTTTCCCTCGAGGCTTGCCCACGAGGCTTTCCCACAGGGCTGTCCCACATGCCACCGTGGTGTGAGTCGATCCTCGGCTTGAAAGTCGTGGCAGTGCAGGGAAAACAGGTTTCCCTGGAATGGACTGAGACATCTGGGGGACTCTGGGAATGGTGGCACGACCCTGGAGTACCTCTCGCCCTTCTGGTGGAGAGCCCCTCCTCTTGAGTTGCGACGGGAACGCCGGGAATTCTTTCCCGACCACGCAGGGAATGGATCCCTGCTCTCGAGCTAGGAGGCGGAAACGGGGCTCCTCTGAATGAGGGAGGGACTCTCCTGATTCCTCTCGAGTGGAGACGGGTATGTCGGGGAACTTCTTGAGTTGCAGCAAGGGTGTGAAGGATCCTTTGGAAGTTCCAGAGGTTAGATGTGATTACCCTCGAGACGCCTCTGTGGAAATGGGCATCATCTCGCTTAGAGGGGAGAAACTCCTGGATTTTCTTGAGTTGCGGCAGGTGCCCTCGACTTACAACGGGGCCTTCAGGGACCCGCTCTGGTGTCCTCAGGAAAGGCCAGTCCCCATGCGAGTTGCTCGGGGGCCTCTCGGTATTGCTCTGCCGTCGATGCCAGGGCCTAAGACCTTGTGTGGAGTCGGTGCTGGAACCTGAGGATTTCTCTCCAGTGCTGACATGGATCTTGGGGTACTTCTGGAGTCTCCCCTGGGAGTCAGTCCTCGTCTCGAGTGGGGGCATGCACGTGCGCTTACCTCCCAAGCTGTATCAGCAGTGTCACGCTTCCCTTCACGTGGATCAAGGGATCTGTGGCTTTACCTCGAGGCTTTCCCTTGAGGCTTTCCCTCGAGGCTTTCCCACAGGGCTCTCCCACGTGCCACCGTGGTGTGACTCTATCCTCGGATTGAAAGTCGAGGCAGTGCAGGGAAAACAGGTTTCCCTGGAATGGACTGAGACATCTGGGGGATTCTGGGAATGGTGGCACGACCTGGAGTTCCTCTCGTCTTTCGTGTGGAGAGCGCCTCCTCTGGAGATGCGACGGGAAAGGCGGGAATTCTTGACCAAACACGCAGGGAAAGGATCCCTCCTCTCGAGCTAGGAGGTGGAAACAGGGCTACTCTGTATGTGCGTGGGACTCTCGTGTTTCCTCTCGAGTGGAGACGGGTATGTGGGGGAACTTCTTGAGTTGCAGCAAGGGTGTTAAGGACCCTTTGGAAGTTCCAGAGGTTAGGTGTGATTAGCCTCGTGACGCCACAGCGGAAATGGGCCTCATCTCCCCTGGAAGGGAGAACCTCCTGGATTTTCTCGAGTTGCGGCAGGTGTCCTCGACTTACGACAGGGACCTCAGGGACCCGCTCTGGTGGCCTCAGGAAAGGCCAGTCCCCATGCGAGTGGCTAGGGGGCCTCTCGGAATTCCTCTCCCGTCGAAGCCGGGCCCTAAGACCTTGTGTCGTGTCGGTGCCGGAACCTGAGTATTCCTCTCCAGTGCTGACATGGATTTTGGGGTACTTCTGGAGTCTCCCCAGGGGAGTCAGTCCTCGTCTCGAGTTGGGGCTTGCACGTGTGCTTTCCTCCAGAGCTGTAGCAGCAGTGTCACGCTTCCCTTCGTGTGGATCAAGGGATCAGTGGCTTTCCCTCGAGGGTTTACCACGACGCTTTCCACGAGGCTTTTCCCACAGGGCTTTCCGTCGTGCAACCGTGGTGTGAGTCGATCCTCGGCTTGAAAGTGGAGGCAGTGCCAGGAAAACAGTTTTCCCTGGAATGGACTGAGACATCTTGGGGACTCTGGGAATGGTGGCACGACCCTGGAGTTCCTCTCGCCTTTCCTGTGGAGAGCGCCTCCTCTTGAGATGCGATGTGAATGCAGGGAATTCTTTCCCGACCACGCACTGAAAGGATCCCTCCTCTCGAGCTATGAGGCAGAGAAGGGGCTCCAGTGGATATGGGCGAGATTCTTGTGCTTCCTCTCAAGTGGAGACGGGTATGTCGGGGAACTTCTTGAGTTGAAGCAAGGGTGTGAAGGACTCTTTGGAAGTTCGAGAGTTTAGGTCTGATTAGCCTCGAGACGCCTCAGCGGAAATGGGCCTCATCTCACCTGGAGGGGAGAACCTCCTGGATTTTCTCGAGTTGCGCCAGGTGCTCTCGACTTATGACCTGGACCTCAAGGACCCGCTTAGGTGGTCTGAGGAAAGGCCAGTCCCCATGCGAGTTGCTCGGGGGCCTCTCGGGATTCCTCTCCCTTCGATGTCGGGGCCTAAGACCTTGTGTGCAGTCCGGTGCCGGAACCTGAGTATTCCTTTCCAGTGCTGACATGGATCTTGGGGTACCTCTGGAGTCTCCCCAGGGGATTCAGGCCTCGTCTCGATTGGGGGCATGAGTGTGCCCTTTCCTCCCATGCTGTAGCAGCAGTGTCATGCTTCTGCTTGCGTGGGACCAAGGGATCTGTGACTTTCTCTCGAGTCTTTCCCACGAGGCTCTCCCACAGGGCTGTCCCACGTGTCTCGGTGGTGTGAGTCGATCCTCGGCGTGAAAGCCGAGGCAGTGCAGGGAAAACAGGTTCCTGTGGAATGGACTGAGACATCTGGGGGAGTCTTGGAATGGTGGCCACGACCCTGCAGTTCCTCTCCCCTTTCCTTTGGAGAGCGCCTCCTCTTGAGATGCGATGGGAATGCCGGAAATTCTTTCCCGACCATGTAGGGAAAGGATCCCTCATCTCGAGCTACGAGCCGGAAACGGAGCTCCTCTGGATGTGGCCGGGACCCTCGTGTTTCCTCTTGAGTGGAGACGGGTATGTCGGGGAACTTCTTGAGTTGCAGCATGACTGTGAAAGACTCTTTTGAAGTTCCAGAGTTCACGTGTGATTAGCCTCGAGACACCTCAGTGGAAACGGGCCTCATCTCGCCTGCAGGGGAGAACCTCCTGGATTTTCTCGAGTTGCGTCAGGTGCTCTCGAGTTACGACGGAGACATCAGGGACCCGCTCTGGTGACCTCAGGAAAGGCCAGTCCCCATGCGAGGTGCTAGGGGGCCTCTCAGGATTCCTCTCCCGTCTATGCCGGGGCCTAAGACTTTGTGTGGAGTCGGGACCGGAACCTGAGGATTCCTCTCCAGTGCTGACATGGATCTTGGCGTACTTCTGGAGTCTCCCAAGCTTGCGTCAGTCCTCGGCTCGAGTGGGGTCATGCACGTGCGCTTTCCTCCCGAGCGGTAGCAGCAGTGTCGCGCTTCCCATCTCGTGGATCAAGGTATCTGTGGCTTTCCCTCGAGGCTTTCCCACGAGGCTTTGCCACAGGGCTGTCCCACGTGCCACAGTGGTGTGAGTCGATCCTCGGCTTGAAAGTCGAGTCAGTGCGGGGAAACAGGTTTCCCTGGAATGGACTGAGACATCTGGGGGACTCGGAGAATGGTGGCATGTCCCTGGAGTTCCTCTCGCCTTTCCTGTGGAGAGCGCCTCCTCTTGAGATGCGACGAGAACGCCGGGAATTCTTTCCCGACCTCGAAGGGAAAGGATCCCTCCTCTCGAGCTATGAGGCGGAAACGGGGCTCCTCTGGATGTGGGCGGAACTATCGTGCTTCCTCTTAAGTGCAGACGGGTATGTCGGGGAACTTCTTGATTTGCAGCAAGGGTGTGAAGGACCCTTTGGAAGTTCCAGGTTTAAGTGTGCTTAGCCTTGAGATGTGTCAGCGGAAATAGGCTTCATTTTGCCTGGAGGGGAGAACATCCTTGATTTTCTCCAGTTGCGGCAGGTGCTCTCGACTTACAATGGGACCGCAGGGACCCGCTCTGGTGGCCTCAGGAAAGGCCAGTCAAGATCCAAGACAGCATTGGAGAGGGAGAGACATCACGAGAGGCTCCCGAGCAACTCGCATGGGGACTGGCCTTTCCTGAGGCCACCAAAGCGGGTCCCTGAGGTCCCCGTCGTAAGTCGAGAGCACCTGGCGCAACTCGAGAAAATCCAGGAGGTTCTCCCCTCCAGGCGAGATGAGACCCATTTGCGCTGAGGCATCTCGAGGCTAATCACACCTAACCTCTGGAACTTCCAAAGGGCCCTTCACACCATTGCTGCAACTCAAGAAGTTCCCCGACATACCCGTTTCCACTCGAAAGGAAGCACGAGAGTCCCGCCCACAACCAGAAGAGCCCCGTTTCAGCCTCATAGCTCGAGAGGAGGGATCCTTTCCCTTCGTGTCGGGAAAGAATTTCCGGCGTTCCCGTCCCATCTCAAGAAGAGGCGCTCTCCACAGGAAAGGAGAGAGGAACTCAGGGTCGTGCCACCATTCCCAGAGCCCCCAGATGTCTCAGTCGATTCCAGGGAAACCTGTTTTCCCCGCAATGCCTCGACTTTCAAGCCGAGGATCGACTCAGAACTCGGTGGCACGTGGGAGAGCCCTGTGAAAAGCCTAGTGGGAAAGCCTCGTGGGAAAGCCTACTGAGAAAGCCACAGATCCCTGGATCCACGCAAAGGGAAGCGTGACACTGCTGCTAAAGCTCGGGAGGAAAGCGCACGTGCACGCCACACTCGCGACGAGGACTGACTCCCCTGGGAGACTCCAGAAGTACCCCAAGATCCATGTCAGAACTGGAGAGGAATCCTCAGGTTCCAGCACCGACTCCACACAATGTCTCAGGCCCCGGCATAGACGGGAGAGGAATCGCTAGAGGCCCACGAGCAACTCGCATGGGGACGGGCCTTTCCTGAGGGCACTAGAGCGTGTCCCTGAGGTCCCCGTCGTGAAGCCGAGAGCACCTGCGGCAACTCGAGAAAATCCAGGAGGTTCTGCCCTCCAGGCGAGATGAGGCCCATTTCCGCTGAGGAGTCTCGAGGCTTATCACACCTAAACTCTGGAACTTTCAAAGGGTCCTTCACACCTTTGCTGCAACTCAAGAAGTTCCCCGACATACCCGTCTCCACTCGAGAGGAAGCACGAGAGTGCCGCCCTCATCCTTAGGAGCCCCTTTTCCGCTTCCTAGCTCGAGAGGAGGGATCCTTTCCCTGCGTGGTCGGGAAAGAATTCCCGGCGTTCCCGTCGCATCTCAAGAGGAGGCACTCTCCACAGGAAAGGCGAGAGGAACTCCAGGTCACGCCACCATTCCCAGAGTCCCCCAGATGTCTCAGTCCATTCCTGGGAAACCTGTTGCCCTGGACTGCCTCGACTTTCAAGCGAGGATCGACTCACACCACGGTGGCACGTGGGACAGCCCTGCCGGGAAAGCCTCGTGGGAAAGCCTCGTGGGAAAGCCTTGAGGGAATGCCACAGATCCCTTGTTCATCGCGAAGGGAAGCGTGACACTGCTGCTCAGCTCGGGAGGAAAGCGTACGTGCTTGCCCCCACTCCGAGACGAGGACTGACTCCCCTGGGGAAATTCCAGAAGTACCCCAAGATCCATGTTATCACTGGAGAGGAATCCTCAGGTTCTGGCACCGAATCCACAAAAGGTCTTAGGCCCCGGCATCGACGGGAGAGGAATACCGAGAGGCCCCCGAGCAACTCCATGGGGACTGGCCTTTCCTGAGGCCACCAGAGCCGGTCCCTGAGGTACCCGTCGTAAGTCGAGAGCACCTTGCCGCAACTCGAGAAAATCCAGGAGGTTCTCCCCTCCAGGCGAGATGAGGCCCATTTCCGCTGAGGAGTCTCGAATCTTATCACACCTAAGCTCTGGAACTTCCATAGGTCCTTTCACAACTTGCTGCAATTCAAGAAGATCCCCGACATACCAGTCTCCACTCGAGAGGAAGCACGAGAGTCCTGCCCACACCCAGAGGAGCCCCGTTTCCGCCTCCTAGCTCGAGAGGAGGGATCCTTTCCCTGCGTGGTCGGGAAAGAATTCCCGGCGTTTCCGTCACATCTCAAGGGAGGTGCTCTCCACAGGAAAGGCGAGAGGAACTCCAGGGTGGTGCCACCATTCCCAGAGTCCCCCAGATGTCTCAGTCCATTCCAGGGAAACCTGTTTTCCCTGCACTGCCTCGACTTTCAATCCGAGGAACGACTCACACCACGGTGGCACGTGGGACAGCCCTGTGGGAAATCCTCATGAAAAAGCATCGTGGGAAAGCCTCAGATAAAGCCACAGATCCCTGGATCCCGCAAAGGAAGCGTGACACTGCTGCTAAAGCTCGGAGGAAAGTGCACATGCACGCCCCCACTAGAGATGAGGACTGACTCCCTGGGAGACTCCAGAAGTACCCCAAGACCATGTAGCACTGGAGAGTATTCTCAGGTTCCAGCACCGACTCCACACAAGGTTAGGCCCGGCATAGACGGGAGAGGAATCCGAGGCCCCAACAACTCGCATGGGGACGGGCCTTTCCTGAGGAACTAGAGCGGGTCCCTGAGGTCCCATCGTAAGCGAGAGCACCTGCGCAACTCGAGAAATCCAGGAGGTTCTCCCTCCAGGCGAGATGAGGCCCATTTCCGCTGAGGAGCCTCGAGGCTTATCACACCTAAACTCTGGAACTTTCCAAAGGATCCTTCACACCTTTGCTGCAACTCAAGAAGTTCCCCGACATACCCGTCTCCACTCGAGAGGAAGCACGAGAGTGCCGCCCTCATCCTTAGGAGCCCCTTTTCCGCTTCCTAGCTCGAGAGGAGGGATCTTTCCCTGCGTGGTCGGGAAAGAATTCCCGGCGTTTCCAATCGCATTCTCAAGAGGAGGGCACTCTCCACAGGAAAGGCGAGAGGAAACTCCAAGGGTCGTGCCACCATTCCCAGAAGTCCCCCCAGATGTCTCAGTCCATTCCAGGGAAACCTGTTTTCCCTGGCACTGCCTCGACTTTCAATCCGAGGAACGACTCACACCACGGTGGCAAGTGGGACAGCCCTGTGGGAAATCCTCATGAAAAAAGCATCGTGGAAAGCCTCAGATAAAGCCCAGAGATCCCTGGATCCTGCGAAGGAAGCCGACACTGCCTGCTACAGCTCTGGAAGAAAGTGCACATGAATGCCCCCACTAGAGACTGAGGACTGACTCACCTGGGGAGACTCCAGAAGTACCCAAGATCCATGTAAGCCACTGGAGAGGTATTCCTCAGGTTCCGCACCGACTCCACACAAGGTATAAGGCGCCGGCATTTGACGGGAGAGGAATTCCGAGATGCCCCCAACAACTCGCATGGGGACTGGCCTTTCCTGAGGAAATCAGATCGGGTCCTGAGGTCCCATGGTAAGTCGAGAGCACCTGCCGCAAGACGAGAAAATCCAGGAAGGTTCTCCCCTCCAGGCGGGATGAGGCCCATTTCTGCTGAGGCGCCTCAGGCTAATCACACCTAACTCTGGAACTTCCAAAGGATCCTTCACACCCTTGCTGCAACTCAAGAAGTTCCGCGACATACCCGTCTCCACTCGAGAGGAAGCACGAGAGTCCCGCCCACATCCAGAGGAGGCCCCGTTTTCCGCCTCCTAGCTCGAGAGGAGGGATCCTTTCCCTGCGTGGTCGGGAAAGAATTCCGGAGTTCCCTTTGCATCTCAAGAAGAGGCGCTCTCCACAGGAAAGGCGAAAGGAACTCCAGGGTCGTGCCACCATTCCAGAAGTCCCCCAGAAGTCTCAGTCCATTCCAGGGAAAACCTGTTTTCCTGCACTGGCCTCGACTTTCAAGCTCACGATCGACCTACCCCACGGTGGCACGTGGGACAGCCCTGTGGGAAAGCCTCGTGGGAAATCCTCATGGGAAGCCTCGAGGGAAAGACACAGATCCCTTGATCCACGCGAAGGAAAGCGTGACCACTGCTGCTACAGCTCGGAGGAAAAGCACAGGTGCATGCCCCCACTCGAGAGGAGGACTGACTCCCTGGGAGACTCCAGAAGTACCCCAAGATCCATGTCAGCACTGGAAGAGGAATCCTCAGGTTCCGGCACCGACTCCACACAAGGTCTTAGGCCCCGGCATCGAGGAGAGGAATCCCGAGAGGCCCCGAGCAACTCGCATGGGGACTGGCCTTTCCTGAGGCCACCAGAGCGGGTCCCTGAGGTCCCCGTCGTAAGTCGAGAGCACCTGCCGCAACTCGAGAAAATCCAGGAGGTTCTCCCCTCCAGGCGAGATGAGGCCCATTTCCGCTGAGGGCTCGAGGCTAATCACACCTAACCTCTGGAACTTCGAAAGGGTCCTTCACACCCTTGCTGCAACTCAAGAAGTTCCCCGACATACCCGTCTCCACTCGAGAGGAAGCACGAGAGTCCCGCCCACATCCAGAGGAGCCCCGTTTCCGCTTCCTAGCTCGAAGGAGGATCCTTTCCCTGCGTGTCGGGAAAGAATTCCCGCGTTTCCGTCGCATCTCAAGGAGGCGCTCTCCACAGGAAAGGCGAGAGGAACTCCAGGTCGTGCCACCACATTCCAGAGTCCCCCAGATGTCTCAGTCCATTCCAGGGAAACCTGTTTTCCTGCACTGCCTCGACTTTCAATGCCACCTCGATTTCAATCCGA
>NW_017195523.1:0-8886 GCF_001704415.2 Capra hircus
AAATAATACTTCTACATGGACACAGTTCTTCAAGAGCATCAGATAAATACTAGGAGAAGACCCTGGACACCACAATGTCCCATATGGGTTTCAGAGATATCTGGGTAGAAAAAGAATTAAGATGGGAGAAGGAGGATAAGAGGAAAGCAAGACAAAACCCTGCCTTGTGGTGGGAGATGCAGAAGCAGGGAAGAGATTTCCAGAAAGAGGCAAGCCCCTTCACTAAAGGGTAAATTACTTTGGACTACAAGGAAGCAAGGTAAACAGCTGATGAAATATAATTTGTATAAAGTAAGATTCACACAGACAATGTGTGTCGTTGCCCTATCTGGCCAAACTGCAATGCAGCTTAACCAGTGTGCATGGGGTCTGGAAGCTGGACACGGGTTTAGAGAGCCATCCTGGGACAGGACTGTTGTTGGTTATGTGGAGATGGCCTGGTGGGGCACGTACGAGTTGTTGTGTAGCAGAAAATGCCTTTTGAGCATTCCCAAACTATGAAAGAGGCAGGACCTTACTGTTGTGTCACACTCAGGAGGTACAGATATCTCTGTAGCCACTCCTCTTCCTGCCTGTTAACACCTACTGCAAGGCAATAGAGAAAGAAAGACCAGCAGAAGTACCACTCATGCTCCTGAAAACACAGGCTAGACAAGGATCCCCATTAAGGCCAAATCTCTTCTGCCCATGGCTGATGGCTCCTATTCTAATTGGCACCACCAGGGTTCCAGCACTCCAAACAGCTCTACCTCATCCTGCGCTCACCAAGGCAGACCCCAGTGCTTCCACAAGTTTCTCAGGGCAGACTCCTGTGGTGACTACATGTGTGGAAGGATAAAAAATTACACCTGAGACCTAGGGACGAGTCATTATGGAAGAGGATTGGGAATCTTCTAACCATGCTGAAGATTAAATATACATGATTAATGACACAGACCCTCTATCTATAGAATACATCAAAAGATGAGAAGAGGCCAAATGAAAGAAAATGCCCAGGCTCAGGCAGCTGTTAGAATCCACAGGAATTACAGGACTTTGGAGTCTGAGCTGTCCTTAGTTCCAGAGTCCAGTTATCTCCATTTAGGAAAGCTTCTCAAAGAGGTGTAGTTGTCCTGTGGCTCCTACTGGGGACTAAAACACTGACAGATGAGACACTAGGAAATATGTTTTATTCTGTTTTTTGCATTGAGTTATTTTGTTGTTGGTGCACTATTTTTCTCTGTTCTTTGTTACTACATATTGATTTGGCCTTTTAAGATTATTTCAACCATATTTTTTTATTTTTGTATAACTATTTCTTTTTTTTTTTTGGTTTCCTATTTTCTATGCCTTTTGTTGCTGTTGTGTGGCTTCATTTTTTTTAAAGAGGTATGCATTTCAATATTAACTGGATTTTCTGTTATTCAGTGGGAGCTGCATCTGATCTTCTTTTCAGAATTGTATTCTTTATTCTTCAGTGGACCCTCTGCTATGATGTTGGTTTTTACCTTGAGATTTACTTCATTGCTTTCCTTTATTAAACTGTTGTCCTCTGTGTAATGTTTATTGTTTGTGGTACTTTTGATTATATTTTGCCATTTATCTTGCTACTCTTTTAATCTCAATCTCTTAATATCATCTCTTACTGTGGCTGTTGAGCATAAGTTGGGGCCTGATCTTTTCAGGTGTCAGCACTGAGAGAAGAGTCATGGGACACCAGAGAGTTCTGGTCTACAGTGAATATTAATGGGTGACATTCTCCATGAAGCCCTCCAAACTTAATCTGTGATGCACTACACCCAACTGCCTGCACAACCCAGGGCTGATGCCTCACACCACACAACAATCAAGACAGAAACAAAACCAGTCATCAGCAGATAGACTGCCTAATGTCTGAATAATCTCATCATTCAGTTTCAGTTCAGTTGCTCAGTCATGTCTGACTCTTTGTGACCCCATGAATCGCAGCACACCAGGCCTCCCTGTCCATTACCGACTGCCAGAGTTCACTCGGACTCACATCCATCGAGTCATTGATGCCATTCAGCCATCTCGTCCTCTGTCGTCCCCTTCTCCTCCTACCCCCAATCCCTCCCAGCATCAGAGTCTTTTCCAATGAGTCAACTCTTCGCATGAGGTGGCCAAAGTACTGGAGTTTCAGCTTTAGTATCATTTCTTCCAAAGAAATCACAGGTCTGATCTCTTCAGAATGGACTGGTTGGATCCCCTTGCAGTCAAGGCACTCTCAAGAGTCTTCTCCAACACCACAGTTCAAAAGCATCAATTCTTCAGCTCTCAGCCTTCTTCACAGTCCAACTCTCACATCCATACATGACCGCAGGAAAAACATAGCCTTGACTAGAGGGACCTTAGTCAGCAAAGTAATGTGTCTGCTTTTGAATATACTATCTAGGTAACTTTTCCAGGATGTCTAGGCTCTAGATGAGTGATCACACTATCATGATATCTGGATACAGATCTTTTTTGTACAGTTCTTCTGTGTATTCTTGCAAACTCTTTTAAAATATCTTTTGCTTCTGTTAGGTCCATATAACATTTCTGTCCTTTATCGAGTCCATCTTTACATGAAATGTTCCCTTGGTATCTCTAATTTTCTTGAAGAGATCTCTAGTCTTTCCCATTATGTTGTTTTCCTCTATTTCTTTGCACTGATCGCTGAAGAAGGCTTTCTTATCTCTTCTTGCTATTCCCTGGTACTCTGCATTCAGATGCTTATATCTTTCCTTTTCTCTTTGCTTTTGCCTCTCTTCTTTTCACAGCTATTTGTAAGGCCTCCACAGACAGCCATTTTGCTTTTTTGCATTTCTTTTTTCCATGAGGATGGTCTTGATCCCTGTCTCCTGTACAATGTCACAACATCATTCCATAGTTTATCAGGAACTCTATCTATCAGATCTAGGCCCTTAATTCTATTTCTCACTTCCACTATATAATAATAAGGGATTTGATTTAGGTCATACCTGAATGGGCTAGCAGTTTTCCCTACTTTCTTCAATTTAAGTTTGAATTTGGTAATAAGGAGTTCATGATCTGAGCCACAGTCAGCTCCTGGTCTTGTTTATGTTGACTGTATAGAGCTTCTTCATCTTTGGCTGCAAAGAATATAATCAATCTGATTTCGGTGTTGACCATCTGATGAGGTCCATGTGTAAGCTTCTCTTGTGTTGTTGGAAGAGGGTGTTTGCTATGACCAGTGCATTTTCTTGGCAAAACTCTATTAGTCTTTGCCCTGCTTCATTCCACATTCCAAGGCCAAATTTGCCTGTTACTCCAGGTGTTTTCTCACTTCCTACTTTTGCATTCCAGTCCCCTATAATGAAAAGGACATATTTTTGGGGGTGTTAGTTCTAAAGGTCTTATATGGGGAAACAGTGGAAACAGTGGAAACATTGTCAGACTAATCCATAGACACCTACAAATGACATGAACTGACATGGCACCACCATTAGAGAGGAAGACTCAGCTGCATACTTAAGAACATAGTTGTCAGTCTCTTCCACTCCAAAGCCCACACTGGTCACTCAACCAACTTTACTGACTTGGAGTGGAGACTTGGACATAACTATAACCCAGCAGACTGGGAAGAAATGACCATTAACACAGTAAGTAGGGAATTGTGAAGACAGAGAAATATGTTGTGGGCTAACGAACATGATAAAAGCTTACAACATAATGAAAGGAAAAAATGGGTAGGCTCCCCTGAGAAAGATTCGGAAGTGATGGTAGTAAATGTGATAAAACATTAGAGAAATAGGATAGAGAGTAGACGAGAAATATTTCTGAAGGGCCTAGAAAAATGAATAAGTAACAACAAATAATTACAAACACAAAAACGGGCATTGGTCTTTATAGGCTAATACACACTCTTGTACTGCTGAAGCCAACATAATTTTGGAAACAATTTACCCACCAATTTAAAAATGAAGTTTAATTTTTTTTTTAATTTTAAAATCTTTAATTCTTACAGGCGTTCCCAAACATGAACCCCCTGCCACCTCCCTCCCACAACATCTCTCTGGGTCATCCCCATGCACCAGCCCCAAGCATGCTGCATCCTGCGTCAGACATAGACTGGCGATTCAATTCTACATGATAGCCAACATGTTAGAATGCCATTCTCCCAATCATTCCACCCTCTCCCTCTCCTCTGAGTCCAAAGTCCGTTAACACATCTGTGATACAGGGTCGTCATTGCCATCTTCCTAAATTCCATATATATGTGTTGGTACTGTATCGGTGTATTTCTTCTGGGCTTACTTCCCTGTATAATTGGCAGTTTCATCCATCTCATCAGAACTGATTCAAATGAATTCTTTTTAATGTCTGAGTAATACTCCATTGTGTATATGTACCGCAGCTTTCTTATCCATTCATCTGCTGATGGACATCTAGGTTGTTTCCATGTCCTGGCTACAGTAATCATTGGGTACATGTGTCTCTTTCAATTCTGGTTTTCAGTGTGTATACCCAGATTAATAAGATAGTTCTGTTTGCAATTTTTTAAGAATCTCCACACTGTTCTCCATAGTGGCTGTACATGACTATACTTGTGGCCGATTCATGTTGATGTATGAAAAACCTAATACAATATTGTAAAGTAATTAACCTCCAGTTAAAAAAAAAAAAAGAAAAAGAAAAAGAAAAACGAAACGCAAGCATTCAAAGGCACAAGAGACCTGACAAAGTTAATTGATACTTGTAGGACATTTCACCTAAACACAGCAGAATATACATTTTTCTAAATTCAAAATGAATTATCACCAGAATAAATCACAAACTAAATTTCAAATCAAGCCCTGATAAATTTAAGATAATGGTAACTGTATCAATCTATATATATTTTTTTAAAATGCTATGATTTACATAGCATAGTTTGGCAGCAGCGGCTATGAAAACATTTCCATTTGGCTAACAATATTCCTCTCATGGTCAAGAGATCTCTGATAAAATCAGAGAGAATAAGAAAAGAAAAAAAATAGAAGCAAATAATATTAAAAACATGATTATCTGAAAATTATAAAGCATGCTAAAGCAGTAAAAGAGTGAAGTTGTAATCCTAGAAGACTATTGAGTGTCTCCTTGGACTGCAAGGAGATCCAACCAGTCCATTCTGAAGGAGATCACCCTGGGATTTCTTTGGAAGGAATGATGCTGAAGCTGAAACCCAGTACTTTGGCCACCTCATGCGAAAGAGTTGATTCATTGGAAAAGACTCTGATGCTGGGAGGGATTGGGGGAGCAGGAGAAGGGACGACAGAGGATGAGATGGCTGGATGGCATCACGGACTCGATGGATGTGAGTCTGAGTGAAACTCCGGGAGTGGTGATGGACAGGGAGTCCTGGCATGCTGCGTTCATGGGGTCACAAAGAGTTTGACACGACTGAGCGACTGAACTGAACTGAACTGAACACATCTCAAAAAGGAAAAGGAATATGTCTAGGCTGTATATTGTCACCCTGCTTATTGAACTTAAATGCAGAGTACATCATGAGAAATGCTGGGCTGGAAGAAGCCCAAACAGGAATCAAGATTGCCGGTGAAATATCAATAACCTAAGATATGCACACCACCCTTATGGCAGAAAATGAAGAGGAAAAAAAAAGCTCTTTTTGAAAGTGAAAGAGGAAAGGGAAAATGTTGGCTTAAAGCTCAACATTCAGAAACAAAGATGGCTTCTGATCCCACCACTTCATGGCAAATAGATGGGGAAAAGTGGAAACAGTGTCAGACTGTATTTTGGTTGGCTCCAAAATCACTGCAGATGGTGATTACAGCCATGAAATTAAAAGATGCTTACTCTTGGAAGAAAAGTTATAAGCAACCTAGATAGTATATTGAAAAGCAGAGATATTAATTGCCATCAAAGTCTGTCCAATCTAGGCTATGATTTTACCAGTGGTCATGTATGGATGTGATAGTTGGGCTGTGAAGAAAGCTGAGCTCTGAAGAATTGATGCTTTTGAACTGTGGTTTTAGAGATGACTCTTGAGAGTCCTTTGGACTGTAACGAGATCCATCCAGTCCATCTTAAAGGAGATCAGTTCCTGATGTTCATTGGAAGGACTGATGTTGAAGCTGAAAGTACAATACTTTTGGCCATCTCAGGCGAAGAGTTGACTCATGGGAAAAGACCCTGATGCTGGCAGGGATTAAAGGCAGGAGGAGAAAGAGACAACAGAGGATGAGATGGCTGGATGGGATCACCCTACTCAATGGACATGTGTTTGATTGAACTCTGGCAGTTGGTGTCAGACAGGGAGGCCTGGCATGCTGTGATTCATGGAGTCTCAAACAGTCAGACACGACTGAGTGACTGACTGAACTGAACTGGACTGAATCAAAAAACATCGCAAGTAATCAACATGACTTTAAATTGAAAGCATTTAGAGAAAGAAGAAAAAGCAGACAAAATTCCCCAAAGTGAATAGAAGGTAAAATGATAAAAATCAGAGCATAAATTAAAGAAAAGAAATAAGAAAAATTAGCATTATCAAGGATTACTAAAAATAGATGAATCATGGTCTTATCAAGAAAGAGAAAAAGACAAACACTTAAATCAATCAATTTGACATGACAAAGAATGGCATTATAACAGATACCACATAAATAACAAAGAAGCATAAGATTACAGCAAACAATTATAAGTCAATAAAATGGAGAACCTGAATCCATGGACAAATGCTCAGAAAATTCAACTAAGAAGAAACACAAAAATAATAGTAGAGCAATTGAAAGCACTAATATTGAAAATGTGCTGAAAATTTTTACAGTGGCAAAATTAAAAGCCAGATGCAAATTTTGTGAAACAGTCAGAGAACTGCTAACACATGCACTTCTAAAACTCCTCCATAATTCTAGATTGGAAGGAAAACCCATAAACACTTTGTACAAGGTCACAATCACCCTGATACTAACACTGAAAAAAACACAGAAAAAGAAAGTTAGAGACCAGTACCACATAGATAAACAGAGGCAAACATCCTTAGCAAAATACGAGCAAAAATATCCACAGCCTTAAAAGGATTGAACACCCTTATTAAGTGGGGGTTTATCCCATATATGGAAACATTATTCAGTAGTTGCCTATCAATGCACAGTGAAGGAATGAAACAGTATGATCACCTCAATAGATGCTGAAAGATCTTTGATATAATCCAACAAGTGTTTGTGAAAAAAAAAAAACTGACATTCAAAAAATTCCTTAAACTTAAAAAGACACACAAGTCAAAACTACAATGAGGTATTACCTCACACCAATTAAAAAAACTCCATCATTAAAAAAAAAAAAAAAAAAAAAACTACAACAAGGACTGTTCAACTGGTCCAATGGCTAAGATACCATGATCAAAAAGCAGGGTTGATCCTTGGTCAGGGAATTAGATTCCACATGCAGTGAATGAGGTTTGTAACAACAAAATAAAGAAGTAAATATATGTGTGTGCATGTGTGATTGTGTATGTGTGTGTATATATGTGTGTGTGATTGCATAATAGTATAATGAAGGAAATGGTGTGGAGAAAAGAGAATCCTCTGCCCTCTTGCACTGTTGTTAGGAGTATAAATGAATACTGCCACAAGCCAAACAGTATGGAATTTCTTTAGATAACAGGTATAAATACTGCCAACAATCCCACTATTTGGGATACATTAAAAAAAAAAAAAAAAAAAAGAAACTTTAATGTAAAATAGATATGTATGCCAGTAAACACTGCAACACCTTTTAGAGTAGCCAGTAAAGGAAACAACCTCAGTGTCCATCAAACAAGAGTGGATAAAGAAGTTATGTACAATGAAGGATGGAAAATTACTCACTCATTAAAAGGAACAAAGTTGGAGTACTTGTAGAGGTGCAGATGAATCTAGAGCCTATTACACAGCAAAATAATTAGAAAACAGAAAGACCAATATTGCATATTAATGCATATAACTGGAATCTAGAAAACAATTGCTGAAGAACACATTGGGAGAGACTTGTGACACAGTGTGGGGAGGAGAGAACAGAATGAACTGAACAAGTTGCACTGACATATGTAACATACCAAGTATGCAGTAGATAGCTAGTGCTATGGAGTGCTCCAGTGGAGTGGGTTGTGTGGTGTGAGAGGAGGCCCGAGAGAGATGGGAGGACTGCTCAAAAGGGAGGCTCAGCTACGTTTGCTAACAACTGGCGTTTTCTTTTTTTCTTTGCTGGGCAGCAGAAACAAGCACAGCATTGTGAGTTAATTATACTCCACAATCTTAATTGTTTTGCTTCATGTGAAGAAAGAGAACCAGTCCTTGGCTAAGTTGTGCAAGTGACAGGTTAAGCATCACAGTGCGGGTCAAGTAAAATGTGTACCAAGACTGCTTTAGTATGTATAGACAAAGGCAAAAAAAAAAAAAAAAAATGCAAGCCCAGAGCTAAGTTAGCCAGAATAAATTCAGACTCTACACTTGTGCCCTTTCGCTTCACTAATTTGTCAGTTTCTAAAAGTAAAGGGGGTTTCTAAGAGTAAAGTAGACATATATGGTTTATATGTTTTCATAGATTGATGTCACTAATTTATGAAACCGTGAATCCTCAAGTTTTAATAAGTAATAGCAGACCTTTCACTACAGAACTATGCTAAGTATGAATTAGCAAAACATAGGTTGAAACTGAGGTGGTGGACAAGAATCCCTTATATTACACTTCTAGAATGTGTGCTACTGACTGGGAAAAATGCATAGCCCCAAAGTGGTGAATTATGTTTTCTTCCTCAGGCCTTTCATAATAAGAAGGACTTTAATCATGAGGAGCAACTTTTCATGGTTTGTGAAAAGACTACACTGAAGAAGAATAGGAGGATCCAGATTTTACACAGAAATTTTGGTACAAACGATCAGCTATGGAGAGTAAGAACAA
>NW_017195524.1:0-8886 GCF_001704415.2 Capra hircus
TTCAGGAGGAAGCGCACGTGCATCCCCACTCGAGACGAGGACTGATCCCCTGGGGAGACTCCAGAAGTACCCCAAGATCCATGTCAGTCGCTGGAGAGGAACCTCAAGTTCCGGCACCGACTCCACACAAGTCTTAGCCCCGGCATCGACGGAGAGGAATCCCGAGAGCCCCCGAGCAACTCGCAAGTGGACTAGCCTTTCCTGAGGCCACCAGAGCGGTCCCTGAGGTCCCTTTTGTAATTCGAGTGCACCTGCCGCAACTTCGAGAAAATCCAGGAGGTTCTCCCCTCCAGGCGAGATGAGGCCCCTTTTCGCTGATGCGTCTCGAGGCTAAAGACACCTAACATCTGGAACTTCCAAAGGGTCCTTCACACCCTTGCTGCAACTCAAGAAGTTCCCGACATACCCGTCTCCACTCGAGAGGGAAGCACGAGAGTCCCGCCCACATCCAGAGGAGCCCGTTTCCGCCTCTAGCTCGAGAGGAGGGATCCTTTCCTGCGTGGTCGGGAAAGAATTCCCGGCGTTCCCGTCGCATCTCAAGAGGAGGCGCTCTCCACAGGAAAGCGAGGAACTCCAGGGTCGTTCCACCATTCCAGAGTCCCCAGATGTCTCAGTCCATTCCAGGAAAACTGTTTTCCCTGCACTGCCTCGACTTTCAAGCCGAGGATCGACTCACACCACGGTGGCACGTGGACAGCCCTGTGGGAAAGCCCCGTGGGAAAGCCTCGTGGGAAAGCCTCGAGGGAAAACAAGAAACCCTTGATCACCAACGGGAAAATTGACTCTGCTCCTAAGCTCGGGAGAAAGCGCACTGCATGCCCCATTGGAGACGAAGATGACTCCCCTGTGGAGACTCCAGTAGTACCCAAGATCCATGTCAGCACTGGAGAGGAAACCTCAGGTTCGGGCACCGACTCCAAACAAGGTCTTAGGCCCCGTCATCGACCGGAGAGGAATCCGAGAGGCCCCTTAGCAACTCGCAAGTCGACTGGCATTTCCTGAGTGGACCAGAGCGGGTTACATAAGTCCCGGTCGTAACTGGAGAGCACCTGCTGAAACTCGAGAAAATCCAGGAGGTTCTCCCCTGCAGGCGAGATGAGGCCCATTTCCGCTGAGGCGTCTCGAGTCTAATCACACCTAACCTCTGGAACTTCCAAAGGGTCCATCACACCCTTGCTGCAACTCAAGAAGTTCATCGACATACCCGTCTCCACACGAGAGGAAGCACCAGAGACCCGCCCACATCCAGAGGAGCCCCGTTTCCGCCTCCTAGCTCGAGAGGAGGGATCCTTTCCCTGCGTAGACAGGAAAGAATTCCTGGCGTTCCTGGCGCATCTCAAGAGGAGGCGCTCTCCACAGGAAAGGCGAGAGGAACTCCAGGGTCGTGCCACCATTCCCAGAGTCCCCCAGATGTCTCAGTCCATTTCAGGGAAACCTGATTTCCCTGCACTGCCTCGAATTTCTAAGCCGAAGATCGACTCACACCACGATGGCACATGAAACAGCCCTGTGGGAAAGCCTCGTGGGAAAGCCACGAGGGAAAGCCACAGATCCCTTGTTCCATGCAAAGGGAAGCGTGACACTACTGCTACAGCTCGGGAGGAAAGCGCACGTTCATGCCCCCACACAAGACGACGACTAACTCCCCTGGGGAGACTCCAGAAGTACCCCAAGATCCATGTCCACACTGCAGAGGAATCCTCCGGTTCCGGCACCGACTCCACACAAGGTCTTAGGCCCCGGCATCGAAGGGAGAGGAATCCTGAGAGGCCCCCGAGGAACTCGCATGGCTCCTGGCCCTTCCTGAGGCCACTAGAGCGGGTCCCTGAGGTCCCCGTCGTAAGTCGAGAGCACCTGCCGCAACTAGAGAAAATCCATTAGGTTCTCCTCTCCAGGCGAGATGAGCCCATTTCCGCTGAGGCGTCTCGACGCTAATCACACCTAACCTCTGGAACTTCCAAAGGGTCCTTCACACCCTAGCTGCAACTCAAGAGGTTCCAGGAGAGACCCGTCGGCCACTCCATAGGAATGCGACCAGGGTACCACCGACATCGCAGAGGAGCCCCAATTCCCTTCCTGCCTGGCTCAAGATCGAGAGGATTCCTTTCCCTGGATATGGCACGGGAAAAGAATCTCCTCGATCTGTGAGCCAGGGAGGGGGAATGGGGCTCCGGGGGGGGGGGGATGGGTGGTACCTGGTGATTCCTATGGAGTGGCGACGGGTCTCTCTGGAACCTCTGAGTTGCAGCTAGGGTGTGAAGGACCCTTTGGAAGTTCAGAGGTTAGGTGTGATTAGCGTCGAGACGCCTCAGCGGAAATGGGCCTCATCTCGCCTGGAGAGGAGAACCTAATGGATTTTCTCTAGTTGCGGCAGGTGCTCTCGACTTACGACGGGGACCTCAGGGACCCGCTCTAGTGGCCTCAGGAAGGGCCAGGAGCCATGCGAGTTCCTCGGGGGCCTCTCAGGATTCCTCTCCCTTCGATGCCGGGGCCTAAGACCTTGTGTGGAGTCGGTGCCGGAACCGGAGGATTCCTCTGCAGTGTGGACATGGATCTTGGGGTACTTCTGGAGTCTCCCCAGGGGAGTTAGTCGTCGTCTTGTGTGGGGGCATGAACGTGCGCTTTCCTCCCGAGCTGTAGCAGTAGTGTCACGCTTCCCTTTGCATGGAACAAGGGATCTGTGGCTTTCCCTCGTGGCTTTCCCACGAGGCTTTCCCACAGGGCTGTTTCATGTGCCATCGTGGTGTGAGTCGATCCTTCGGCTAGAAATTCGAGGCAGTGCAGGGAAATCAGGTTTCCCTGAAATGGACTGAGACATCTGGGGGACTCTGGGAATGGTGGCACGACCCTGGAGTTCCTCTCGCCTTTCCTGTGGAGAGCGCCTCCTCTTGAGATGCGCCAGGAACGCCAGGAATTCTTTCCTGTCTACGCAGGGAAAGGATCCCTCCTCTCGAGCTAGGAGGCGGAAACGGGGCTCCTCTGGATGTGGGCGGGTCTCTGGTGCTTCCTCTCGTGTGGAGACGGGTATGTCGATGAACTTCTTGAGTTGCAGCAAGGGTGTGATGGACCCTTTGGAAGTTCCAGAGGTTAGGTGTGATTAGACTCGAGACGCCTCAGCGGAAATGGGCCTCATCTCGCCTGCAGGGGAGAACCTCCTGGATTTTCTCGAGTTTCAGCAGGTGCTCTCCAGTTACGACCGGGACTTATGTAACCCGCTCTGGTCCACTCAGGAAATGCCAGTCGACTTGCGAGTTGCTAAGGGGCCTCTCTGGGATTCCTCTCCGGTCGATGACGGGGCCTAAGACCTTGTTTGGAGTCGGTGCCCGAACCTGAGGTTTCCTCTCCAGTGCTGACATGGATCTTGGGGTACTACTGGAGTCTCCACAGGGGAGTCATCTTCGTCTCCAATGGGGGCATGCACGTGCGCTTTTCTCCCGAGCATTAGGAGCAGAGTCAATTTTCCCGTTGGGTTGATCAAGGGGGTTTCTTGTTTTCCCTCGAGGCTTTCCCACGAGGCTTTCCCACGGGGCTTTCCCACAGGGCTGTCTCACGTGCCACCGTGGTGTGAGTCGATCCTCGGCTTGAAAGTCGAGGCAGTGCAGGGAAAAAAGTTTTCTCTGGAATGGACTGAGACATCTGGGGGACTCTGGGAATGGTGGAACGACCCTGGAGTTCCTTTCGCCTTTCCTGTGGAGAGCGTCTGCTCTTGAGGTGCGACGGGAACGCCGGGAATTCTTTCCCGACCACGCAAGGAAAGGATCCCTCCTCTCGAGCTAGGAGGCGGAAACGGTGCTCCTCTGGATGTGGGCGGGACTCTCGTGCTTCCTCTCCAGTGGAGACGGGTTTGTCTGGGAACTTCTTGAGTTGCAGCAAGGGTGTGAAGGACCCTTTGGAAGTTCCAGATGTTAGGTGTCTTTTGCCTCGAGACGCATCAGCGGAAAAGGGCCTCATCTCGCCTGGAGGGGAGAACCTCCTGGATTTTCTCGAGTTGCGGTAGGTGCACTCGAATTACAAAGGGGACCTCAGGGACACGCTCTGGTGGCCTCAGGAAAGGCTAGTCCACTTGCGAGTTGCTCGGGGGCCTCTCGGGATTCCTCTCCCGTCGATGCCGGTGTCTAAGACCTTGAGTGGATTCGGTGCCGGAACTTGAGGTTTCCTCTCCAGCGATGACATGGATCTTGGGGGTACTTCTGGAGTCTCCCCAGGGGAGTCAGTCCTCGTCTCGAGTGGGGGCATGCACGTGCGCTTTCCTCCTGAACTGTAGTAGCAGTGTGGCGCTTCCCTCCCCGTGGATCAAGGGATCTTTGGCTTTCCCTCGAGGCTTTCCCACGAGGCTTTTCCACAGTGCTGTCCCACGTGCCACCGTGATGTGAGTCGATTCTCGGCTTGAAAGTCGAGGCAGTGCAGGGAAAACAGGTTTCCCTGGAACGGACTGAGACATCTGTGGAACTCTGGGAATGGTGGCACGACCCTGGAGTTCCTCTCGCCTTTCCTGTGGAGAGCGCCTCCCCATGAGATGTGACGGAAACGCCGGGAATTCTTTCCCGACCACGCAGGGAAAGGATCCCTCCTCTCGAGCTAGGAGGCAGAAACGGGGCTCCTTGGGATGTGGGCGGGACTCTCGTGCTTCCTCTGGAGTGGAGACGGGTATTTCAGGGAACTTCTTGAGTTGCAGGCAAGGGTGTGAAGGACCGTTTGGAAGTTCCAGAGGTTAGGTGTGATTAGCCTCAAGACGCCTCAGCGGAAATGGGCCTCATCTCGCCTGGAGGGGAGAACCTCCTGGATTTTCTCGAGTTGAGGCAGGTGCTCTCGACTTACGACGGGGACCTCAGCGACCCACTCTGGTGGCCTCAGGAAAGGCCAGTCCCCATGCGAGTTGCTCGAGGGCCTCTCGGGATTCCTCTCCCGTCGATGCCGGGGCCTAAGACCTTGTGTGGAGTCGGTTTCGGAACCTGAGGATTCATCTCCAGTGCCGGAACCTGAGGATTCCTCTCCAGTGCTTACATGGATCTTGGGGGACTTCTGGAGTCTCCCCAGGGGAGTCAGTCCTTTTCTCTAGTAGGGGCAGGCATGTGCGCCTTCCTCCCGAGCTGTAGCAGCAGTGTCGCGCTTCCATTCGCGTGGATCAAGGGATCTGTGGCTTTTCCTCGAGGCTTTCCCACGACGCTTTCCCACGAGGCTTTCCCACAGGGCTGTCCCACGTGCCACCGTGGTGTGAGTCGATCCTCGGCTTGAAAGTCAAGGCAGTGCAGCGAAAACAGGTTTCCCTGGAATGGACTGAGACATCTGGGGGACTCTGGGAATGGTGGCACGTCCCTGGAGTTCCTCTCACCTTTCCTGTGGAGAGCGCCTCCGCTTCAGATGCGACGGGAACGCCGGAAATTCTTTCCCGACCACGCAGGGAAAGGATCGCTACTCTCGAGCTAGGAGGCGGAAACGGGGCTCCTCTGGATGTGGGCGGGACTCGAGTGCTTCCTCTCCAGTGGAGACGGGTATGTCGGGGAACTTCTTGAGTTGCAGCAAGGGTGTGAAGGACCCGTTGGTAGTTCCAGAGGTTAGGTGTGATTAGCCTCGAGACGCCTCAGCGGAAATGGGCCTCATTTCGCCTGAGGGGAGAACCTCCTGGATTTTCTCGAGTTGCGGCAGGTGCTCTCGACTTACGACGGGGACCTCAGGGACCCTGCTCTGGTGGCCTCAGGAAAGGCCAGTCCCCATGCGAGTTGCTCGGGGGCCTCTCGGATTTCTCTCCGTCGATGCCGGGGCCTAAGACCTGGTGTGGAGTGGGTGCCGGAACCTGAGCATTCCTCTCCAGTTCTGACATGGATCTTGGGGTACTTCTGGAGTCTCCCCATGGGAGTCAGTCCTCGTCTCGAGTGGGGACATGCACGTGTGCTTTCATCCCGAGCTGTAGCAGCGGTGTCACTTTTCCCTTCCCGGGGATAAAGGGATCTTTGGCTTTCCCTCGAGGCTTTCCCTCGAGGCTTTCCCATGGGCTGTCCCACGTGCCACCGTGGAGTGAGTCGATCATCAGCTTGAAAGTCGAGGCATTGCAGGGAAAACAGGATTCCCTGGAATGGACTGAGACATCTGGGGGACTCTGGGAATGGTGGCACGACCCTGGAGTTCCTCTCGCCTTTCCTGTGGAGAGCGCCTCCTCTTGAGATGCGACGGAAACGCCGGGAATTCTTTCCCGACGACGCAGGGAAAGGATCCCTCCTCTCGAGCTAGGAGGCGAAACGTGGCTCCTCTGGATGTGGGCGGGACTCTCGCTTGCTTTCGAGTGGAAACGGGTATGTCGGGGAACTTCTTGAGTTGCACCAAGGGTTGAAGGACCCTTTGGAAGTTCCAGAGGTTAGGTGTGATTAGCCCCGAGAGGCCTCAGCGGAAATGGGCCTCAACTCGCCTGGAGGGGAGAACCTCCTGGATTTTCTCGAGTTGCGGCAGGTGCTCTCGACTTTCGACGGGGACCTCAGGGACCCGCTCTGGTGGCCTCAGGAAAGGCCAGTCCCCATGAGAGTTGCTCGGGGCCTCTCGGGATGCCCCTCCGTCGATGCCGGGGCCTAAGACCTTGTGTGGAGTCGGTTCCGGAACCTGAGGATTCCTCTCCAGTGCTGCCATGGATCTTGGGGTACTTCTGGAGTCTCCCCAGGGGAGTCAGTCCTCGTCTCGAGTGGGGGCATGCACGTGCGCTTTCCTCCCGAGCAGTAACAGCAGTGTCACGCTTCCCTTCGCGTGGATAAAGGGATCAGGGCTTTTCCCCGAGGCTTTCCCACGAGGCTTTCCCACGAGGCTTTCCCACAGGGCTGTCCCACGTGCCACCATCGTGTGAGTCGGTCCTCCGCGTGAACGTCGAGGCAGTGCAGGGTAAACAAGTTCCTCTGGAAAGGACTGAGACATCTGGGGGTCTCTTGGAATGGTGGAACGACCCTGGAGCTCCTCTCACCTTTCTTGTGGAGCGTTCCTCCTCTTGAGATGCGACAGGTATGACAGGAATTTTTCCCGGCCAATCAGGGTAAGGATCCCTCATCTTGAGCCAGGAGGGGGAATTGGGGCCTCCTCTGGATGTGGGTGGTACCCTGGTGATTCCTATGGAGTGGCGACTGGTCTCTCGTGGAACCTCTTGAGTTGCAGCTAGGGTGTGAAGGACCCTTTGGAAGTTCCAGAGGTTAGGTGTGATTAGCGTCGAGACGCCTCAGCGGAAATGGGCCTCATCTCGCCTGGAGGGGAGAACCTAATGGATTTTCTCTAGTTGCGGCAGGTGCTCTCGACTTACGACGGGGACCTCAGGGACCCGCTCTGGTGGCCTCAGGAAAGGCCAGCGACATGCGAGTTGCTCGGGGCCTCTCAGGATTCCTCTCCCTTCGATGCCGGGCCTAAGACCTTGTGTTGAGTCGGTGCCGGAACCTGAGGATTCCTCTCCAGTGTGGACATGGATCTTGGGGTACTTCTGGAGTCTCCCCAGGGGAGTTAGTCGTCGTCTTTGTGTGGGGGCATGAACGTGCGCTTTCCTCCCGAGCTGTAGCAGCAGTGTCACGCTTCCCTTTGCATGGATCAAGGGATCTGTGGCTTTCCCTCGTGGCTTTCCCAGGCTTTCCCACAGGGTGCCATCCCGCTTCGCGAGGCAGTGCTCACTTTGAACTCTTGGTGAGAGTCGCCTGAGCGTGCTTCCTGGCGTTCCTGGCGCATCTCAAGAGGAGGCGCTCTCCACAGGAAAGGCGAGAGAAACTCCAGGGTCGTGCCACCATTCCCAGAGTCCCCCAGATGTCTCAGTCCATTCAGGGAACCTGATTTCCCTGCACTGCCTCGAATTTCTAGCCGAGGATCGACTCACACCACGATGGCACGTGGGAAAAGCCCTGTGGGAAAGCCTCGTGGGAAAGCCACGAGGGAAAGCCACAGATCCCTTGATCCATGCAAAGGGAAGCGTGACACTGCTGCTACAGCTCGGGAGGAAAGCGCACGTTCATGCCCCACACAAAGACGACGACTAACTCCCTGGGGAGACTCCAGAAGTACCCCAAGATCCATGTCCACACTGGAGAGGAATCCTCAGGTTCTGGCACGACTCCACACAAGGTCTTAGGCCCGGGCATCGAAGGGAGAGGAATCCTGAGAGGCCCCGAGCAACTCGCATGGCGCCTGGCCTTTCCTGAGGCCACCAGAGCGGGTCCCTGAGGTCCCCGTCATAGTCGAGAGCACCTTCCGCAACTAGAGAAAATCCATTAGGTTCCCCCTCCAGGCGAGATGAGGCCCATTTCCGCTGAGGCGTCTCGACGCTAATCACACCTAACCTCTGGAACTTCCAAAGGTCCTTCACACCCTAGCTGCAAATCAAGAGGTTCCATGAGAGACCCGTCGCCACTCCATAGGAATCACCAGGGTACCGCCCACATCCAGAGGAGCCCCAATTCCCCCTCCTGGCTCAAGATGAGGGATCCTTACCCTGATTGGCCGGGAAAAATTCCTGTCGTACCTGTCGCATCTCAAGAGGAGGCACGCTCCACAAGAAAGGTGAGAGGAACTCCAGGGTCGTTCCACCATTCCAAGAGTCCCCCAGATGTCTCAGTCCTTTCCAGAGGAACTTGTTTACCCTGCACTGCCTCGACGTTCACGCCGGAGGACCGACTCACACGATGGTGGCACGTGGACAGCCCTGTGGGAAAGCCTCGTGGGAAAGCCTCGTGGGGAAAGCCTCGAGGGAAAACAAGAAACCCCCTGATCAACCCAACCGGAAAATTGACTCTGCTCCTAATGCTCGGAGAAAAGCGCACGTGCATGCCCCCATTGGAGACGAAGATGACTCCCCTGTGGAGACTCCAGTAGTACCCCAAGATCCATTCAGCACTGGAGAGGAAACCTCAAGGTTCGGGCACCGATTCCAAACAA
>NW_017195525.1:0-8885 GCF_001704415.2 Capra hircus
CCAGAAGTCTGAGCACGCCTTGCGAATGTCAGCTTCCTTCCTCATGACCTTGTCACGGGCGGATTCCTCACACTGGCTCCCGGCAGCTTTCCCACAGGGCTGTCCCACGTGCCACCGTGGTGTGAGTCGATACTCGGCTTGAAAGTCGAGGCAGTGCAGGGAAAACAGGTTTCCCTGGAATGGACTGAGACATCTGGGGGACTCTGGGAATGTGGCACGACCCTGGAGTTCTCTCGCCTTTCCTGTGGAGAGCGCCTCCACTTGAGATGCGACGGGAAAGCCGGGAATTCTTTCCCGACCACGCAGGGAAAGGATCCCTCCTCTCGAGCTAGGAGGCGGAAACGGGGCTCCTCTGGATGTGGGCGGGACTCTCGTGCTTCCTCTCGAGTGGAGTCAGGTATATATCGGGGAACTTCTTGAGTTGCAGCAAGGGTGTGAAGGACCCTTTGGAAGTTCCAGAGGTTAGGTGTGATTAGCCTCGAGACGCCTCAGTGGAAATGGGCCTCATCTCGCCTGGAGGGCAGAACCTCCTGGATTTTCTCGAGTTGCGGCAGGTGCTCTCGACTTACGATGGGAACCTCAGGGACCCGCTGTGGTGGCGTCAGGAAAGGCCAGTCCCCATGCGAGTTGCTCAGGGGGCCTCTCGGGATTCCTCTTCCGTCGATGCTGGGGCCTAAGACTTGTGTGGAGTCAGTGCCGGAACCTGAGGATTCCTCTCCAGTGCTGACATGGATCTTGGGGTACTTCTGGAGTCTCCCCAGGGAGTCAGTCCTCGTCTCGAGTGGGGGCATGCAGGCGCTTTCCTCCCGAGCTGTAGCAGCAGTGTCACGCTTCCCTTCGCGTGGATCAAGGGATCAGGGCTTTCCCTCGAGGCTTTCCCACGAGGCTTTCCACGAGGTTTTCCCACAGGGCTGTCCACGTGCCACCGTGGTGTGAGTCGATCCTCGGCTTGAAAGTCGAGGCAGTGCAGGGAAAACAGGTTTCCCTGGAATGGACTGAGACATCTGGGGGACTCTGGGAATGTGGCACGACCCTGGAGTTCCTCTCGCCTTTCCTTTGGAGAGCGCCTCCACTGGAGATGCGACGGGAACGCCGGGAATTCTTTCCCGACCACGCAGGGAAAGGATCCCTCCTCTCGAGCTAGGAGGCGGAAACGGGGCTCCTCTGGATGTGGGCGGGACTCTCGTGCTTCCTCTCGAGTGGAGTCGGGTATGTCGGGAACTTCTTGAGTTGCAGCAAGGGTGTGAAGGACCCTTTGAAAGTTCCAGAGTTTAGGTGTGATTAGCCTCGAGACGCCTCAGCGGAAATGGGCCTCATCTCGCCTGGAGGGAGAACCTCCTGGATTTTCTCGAGTTTCGGCAGGTGCTCTCGACTTACGACGGGGACCTCAGGGACCCGCTGTGGTTGCGTCAGGAAAGGCCAGTCCCCATGCGAGTTGCTCCGGGGTCTCGGGATTCCTCTCACGTCGATGCCGGGCCATAAGATCTTGTGTGGAGCCAGTGCCGGAACCTGAGGATTCCTCTCCAGTGCTGACATGGATCTTGAGGTACTTCTGGAGTCTCCCCAGGGGAGTCAGTCCTCGTCTCGAGAGGGGGCATGCACGTGCGCTTTCCTCCCCAGCCGTAGCAGCCGTGTCACGCTTCCCTTCGAGTGGATCAAGGTATCTGTGGCTTTCCCTCGAGGTTTTCCCACGAGGCTTTCCCACGAGGCTTTCCCACAGCGCTGTCCCACCTGCCACCGTGGTGTGAGTCGATCCTCGTCTTGAAAGTGGAGGCAGTGCAGGGAAAGCAGGTTTCCCTGGAATGGACTGAGACATCTGGGGGACTCTGGAATGGTGGCACGGCCCTGGAGTTCCTCTCACCTTTCCTGTGGAGAGCGCCTCCTCTTGAGATGCGACGGGAACGCCGGGAATTCTTTCCCCACCACGCAGGGAAAGGATCCCTCCCCTCGAGCTAGGAGGCGGAAACGGGGCTCCTCTGGATGTGGGCGGGACTCTCGTGCTTCTTTCGAGTGGAGTCGGGTATGTCGGGGAACTTCTTGAGTTGCAGCAAGGGTGTGAAGGACCCTTTGGAAGTTCCAGAGGTTAGGTGTGATTAGCCTCGAGATGCCTCAGCGGAAATGGGCCTCATCTCGCCTGGAGGGGAGAACCTCCTGGATTTTCTCGAGTTGTGGCAGGTGCTCTCGACTTACGACGGGGACCTCAGTGACCCGCTCTGGTGGCCTCAGGAAAGGCCAGTCCGCATGCGAGTTGCTCGGGGGCCTCTCGGGATTCCTCTCCCGTCGATGCCGGGGCCTAAGACTGCCGGGAGCCAGTGTGAGGTAGCCCGCCGTGACAAGGTTATGAGGAAGGAAGCTGACATACGCAAGGCGTGCTCAGACTTCAGGGATCCCTCTTGAAATTTTTAAGCACGTACCCCAACAAAAATCTGCCGGTTTTTGTGCTCTGCTTTTCACTCTTCTGACCTTTTCTGGAAAAAGTCAATTCAGGCCGTTAGTCTTCTGCATTTGAAAGAGTGTTTCAATCCAAAAACCCTCTGATTTCTTTCTAGCCTGCCTGTAGGACTCGTACAGCTGCGCTTGTGATTGTTTGAGGCCTCCTGACCGCAGGAGGCACAGGAAGCTTAAAACATCCTAGGAATGCAGGAGCTTCCGAGGAGTCAAAATCTTTAGAATAGGACTGATTAAAAGTTTCATTTTTTGGGTCAATGCTTGCTGCCAAATTTTCATATCCTTTATTTTTAGATATAGTTGGTATATAGAAAAACAAGTAGTAGACCTGGTATTAGCAACATTAGATCTTTGAGTTAAGTACCTTCTTTGTTATAACCCACTGCACCTTTGTTCTATAGAGATGTAACTTTAATGCTTTAAGGAGATGCAGATTAAAGAAAAACACTTCAGGGGAAACAAAATTAACATTCATTAAGGAAGAGAGCCAAAAAGTGTTAACAAGCCTCTTGGCCAGAAGATAATGTAAATCACCTGAGACCTTTTGTATACAAAATGATATACAGAAAGAATCTGGGTTGCGAACACTATATAATTTTGTGTTATCCATTGATCTCCATGTTTTATCAAAAGTATAAAAGGCCTTCTGAACAATAAAGGAGGAGGCCAGGGGCCGGGGGCCAGATTCTCGGACCAGCTTCTCGAACTAGTCTCTCAGCCTGGTTTCTTGGACTCTGGCTCCCCCCGTGTCTTTCTCTCTCTTTCTTCTTCTCTAACTTTCCTTCTCTCTGCTCTTTACTATAACTTCAGGATGAATCTCCACCTGGAGTGCGGAGTCTCGCCAGGTCTACTTACTTGCCCTGGCTGTTAAGACCCGCACGAAAGGGAGCTTAAGGCGAGGCACCCTTAGATATTCAAGCGGGCGCCGGTGGCCAACGTAGGAGGTGCAAATTCCTTGTCTGGAATTTTATTGGACCGTCCGAGTAAACCAAGCTATTCAGCCTTCTTCCTCCACTTAATCTTCTTACTACACTATAGTTTCCTAATCTAATCTTACATTAATAAATAAACAAGTCTTTCCACGCCAACGCCGTCCACCCTTCGAATTCCCTGGATCCACCGGGGCTGGACCCCGGCATCAGACCTTGTGTAGAGTCGGTGCCGGAACCTGAGGATTCCTCTCCAGTGCTGACATGGATCTTGGCGTACTTCTGGAGTCTCCCCAGGGGAGTCAGTCCTCGTCTCGAGTGGGGGCATGCACGTGCGCTTTCCTCCCGAGCTGTAGCAGCAGTGTCACGCTTCCCTTCGCGTGGATCAAGGGATCTGTGGCTTTCCCACGAGGCTTTCCCACAGGGCTGTCCCACGTGCCACCGTGGTGTGAGTCGATCCTCGGCTTGAAAGTCGAGGCAGTGCAGGGAAAACAGGTTTCCCTGGAATGGACTGAGACATCTGGGGGACTCTGGGAATGGTGGCACGACCCTGGAGTTCCTCTTGCCTTTCCTGGGGAGAGCGCCTCCTCTTGAGATGCGAGCGGAAAACCGCGCTCCTCTGGATGAGGGAGGGACTCTCGTGATTCCTCTCGAGTGGAGACGGGTATGTCGGGGAACTTCTTGAGTTGCAGCAAGGGTGTGAAGGACCCTTTGGAAGTTCCAGAGGTTAGGTGTGATTAGCCTCGAGATGCCTCAGCGGAAATGGGCCTCATCTCTCCTGGAGGGGAGAACCTCCTGGATTTTCTCGAGTTGCGGCAGGTGTTCTCGACTTATGACGGGGACCTCAGGGACCCGCTCTGGTGGCCTCAGGAAAGGCCAGTCCCCAGCGAATTGCTCGGGGGCATCTCAGGATTCCTCTCCTGTCTATGCCGGGGCCTAAGACCTTGTGTGAAGTCGGTTCCGGAACCTGAGGTTCCTCTCCGGTGCTGACATGGATCTTGGGGTATTTCTGGAGTCTCCCCAGGGGAGTCAGTCCTCGTCTCGAGTGGGGGCATGCACGTGCGCTTTACTCCCAAGCTGTAGCAGCAGTGTCGCGCTTCCCTTCGCGTGGATCAAGGGATCTGTGGCTTTCCCTCGAGGCTTTCCCTCGAGGCTTGCCCACAGGTCTGTCCCACGTGTCACCGTGGTGTGAGTCGATCCTAGGCTTGAAAGTCGATTCTGTGCAGGGAAAATAGTTTTCCCTGGAATGGACTGAGACATCTGGGGGACTCTGGGAATGGTGGCACGACCCTGGAGTTCGTCTCGCCTTTCCTGTGGAGAGCACCTCCTCTTGAGATGCGACGGGTACGCCGGGAATTCTTTCCCGACCACGTAGGGAAGGGATCCCTGCTCTCAAGCTATGAGGCGGAAACGGGGCTCCTCTTGATGTGGGCGGACTCTCGTGCTTCCTCTCGAGAGGAGACGGGTATGTCGGGGAACTTCTTGAGTTGCAGCAAGGATGGGAAGGACCCTTTGTAAGTTACAGAGGTTAGGTGTGATTAGCCTGGAGATGCCTCAGCAGAAATGGGCCTCATCTCGCCTGGAGGGGAGAACCTCCAGGATTTTCTCGAGTTAGGGCAGGTGCTCTCGACTTACGACGGGGATCTCAGGGACCCGCACTGGGGGCCTCAGGAAAGGCCATTCCCCATTCGAGTTGCTCGGGGCCTCTCGCGATTCCTCTTCCGTCGATGCTGGGGCCTAAGAACTTGTGTGGAGTCGGTGCCAGAACCTGAGGTTTCCTCTCCAGTGCTGACATGGATCTTGGGGGTACTTCTGGAGTCTCCCCATGGGAGTCACTCCTCATCTCGAGTGGGGGCATGCACCTGCGCTTTCTTCCGAGGTGTTAGCAGCAGTGTCTATGCTCCCGTCGCCTGGATCAAGGGATCAGTGGCTTTCCCTCGAGGCTTCCTCACGAGGCTTTCCCACAAGGCTTTCCCACGAGGCTTTCCCACAGGGCTGTCCACGTGCCACCGTGGTGTGAGTCTATCCTTGGCAGGAAAGTCGAGGCAGTGCAGGGAAAACAGGTTTCCCTGGAATGGACTGAGACATCTGGGGGACTCTGTGAATGGTGGCACCACCCTGGAGTTCCTCTCGCCTTTCCTGTGGGAGAGCGACTCCTCTTGAGAAGCGACGGGAACGCTGGGTATTCTTTCCCGACCACGAAAGGAAATGATCCCTCCTCTCGAGCTAGGAGGCGGAAACGGGGGTTCCTCTGCGATGTGAGCGGGACTCTCGTGCTTCCTCTCAAGTGGAGACGGGTATGTCGGGGGAACTTCTTGAGTTGCAGCAAGGGTGTGAATCACCCTTTGGAAGTTACAGAGGTTTGGTGTGATTAGCCTCGAGACACCTCAGCAGAAATGGGCCTCATCTCGCCTCAGGGGAAATCCACCTGGATTTTCTCTTGTTGCGGCAGGTGCTCTCGACTTCCGATGGGGACCTCAGCGACCCGCTCTGGTGGCCTCAGGAAAAGGCCAGATCCCAGGCGAGGTGTTCGGGGGCCTCTCGGGACTCCTCTCCCGTCGAGGCCCGGGGCCTAAGATCTTTGTGTGGAGTCGGTGCCGCGAACCTGAGGATTCCTCTCCATTGCTGACATGGATCTTGGGGCTACTTTCTCGAGTCTCCCCAGGGAGTCTTTCGTCGTCTCGAGTGGGGGCATGCACGTGAGCTTTCCTCCCGAGCTGAAGCAGCAGATTCACGCTTCCCTTCCCGTGGATCAAGGGATCTGTGGCTATCCCTCGAGGCTTTCCCACGAGGCTTCCCACAGGTTTGGTACCACGTGCCACCGTAGTGTGAGTCGTTCCTCGGCATGAAAGTCGAGGCAGTGCAGGGAAAACAGGTTTCCCTGGAATGGACTGAGACATCTGGGGGTCTCTGGGAATGGTGGCACGACCCTGGAGTTTCTCTCGCCTTTCCTGTGGAGAGCGCCTCCTCTTGAGTTGCGACGGAAACTCCGAGAATTTTTTACCGAACACGCAGGGAAAGGATCCCTTCTCTAAGCTAGGAGGTCTAAATGGGGCTCCTCTGGATGAGGGCGGACACTCGTAGTTCCTCTCGAGTGGAGACGGATATGTTGGGGAACTTCTTGAGATGCAGCAAGGGTGTGAAGGACCCTTTGGAAGTTCCAGAGTTAGGTGTGATTAGCCTCGAGACGCCTCAGCGGAAATGGGCCTCATCTCACCCTGGAGGGGAGAACCTCCTGGATTTTCTCGAGTTGCGGCAGGTGCTCTCGACCTTACGACCGGGACGTCAAGTACCGCTCTGGTGGCCTCAGGAAAGGCCAGTCCCCTTGCGAGTTGCTCGGGGATCACTCGGGATTCCTCTCTCCGTCGATGCCGGGGCCTAAGACCTTGTGTGGAGTCGGTGCCGGAACCTGAGGATTCCACTCCAGTGCTGACATGGATCTTGGGGTACTTCTGGAGTCTCCCCAGTGGAGTCAGTCCTCGTCTCGAGTGGGGGCATGCACGAGCGCTTTTCTCCCGAGCTGTAGCAGCAATGTCACACTTCTATTCGCATGGATCAAGGGATCTGTGGCTTTCCCTCGAGGCTTTCCCACAAGGCTTTCCCACGAGGATTTTCCCACAGGGCTGTCGCACGTGCCACCGTGGTGTGAGTCGATCCTCGGCTTGAAAGTCGAGGCAGTGCAGGGAAAACAGGTTTCCCTGGAATGGACTGAGAAATCTGGGGGACTCTGGGAATGGGGAACGACCCTGGAGTTCCTCTCGCCTTTCCTGTGGAGAGTGCCTCCTCTTTGAGATTCAACGGGAACGCTGGAATTTCTTTCCCGACCACGCAGGGAAAGGATCCCTCCTCTCGAGCTAGGAGGCGGAAACGGGGCTCCTCTGGATGTGGGCGGAACTCTCGTGCTTCCTCTCGAGTGGAGACGGGTATGTCGGGAAACTTCTTGAGTTGCAGCAAGGGTGTGAAGGACCCGTTGGAAGTTCCAGAGGTTAGGTGTGATTAGCCTCGAGACGCCTCAGCGGAAATGGACCTCATCTTGCCTGGAGGGAGAACCTCCTGGATTTTCTCGAGTTGCGGCAGGTGCTCTCGACTTACGACGGGAACACAGGGACCCCTCTGGTGGCCTCAGGAAAGGCCAGTCCCCATGCGAGTTGCACGGGGCCTCTAGGGATTCCTCTCCCGTCGATGCCGGGCCTAAGACCTTGTGTGGAGTCGGTGCCGGAACCTGAGGATTCCTCTCCAGTGCTGACATGGATCTTGGGGTACTTCTGGAGTCTCCCCAGGGAGTCAGTCCTCCTCTAAGTGGTGGCATGCACGTGCGCTTTCCTCCCGAGCTGTAGCAGCAGTGTCACGCTTCCCTTCGCGTGGATCAAGGGATCTGTGGCTTTCCCTCCAGGCTTTCCCAGGAGGCTTTTCCACGATGCTTCCCACAGGGCTGTCCCACGTGCCACCGTGGTGTGAGTCGATCCTCGGCTTGAAAGTCGAGGCAGTGCAGGGAAAACAGGTTTCCCTGGAATGGACTGAGAAATCTGGGGGACTCTGGGAATGGGGGACCCCCTGGAGTCCTCTCGCCTTTCCTGTGGAGAGTGCCTCCTCTTGAGATGCAACGGAACGCCGAAATTCTTTCCCGAACACGCAGGGAAAGGATCCCTCCTCTCGAGCTAGGAAGCTGAAACGGGCTCCTCTGGATGTGGGCGGGACTCTCGTGCTTCCTCTCGACTGGAGACGGGTATGTCGGGGAACTTCTTGAGTTGCAGCAAGGGTGTGAAGTACCCTATGGAAGTTCCAGAGGTTAGGTGTGATTAGCCTCCAGACGCCTCAGCGGAAATGGGCCTCATCTCGCCTGGAGGGGAGAACCTCCTGGATTTTCTCGAGTTGCTGCAGTGCTCTCGACTTACGACGGGGACCTCAGGGACCCACTCTGGTGGCCTTAGGAAAGGCCAGTCCCCATGCGAGTTGCTCGGGGCCTCTCGGATTCCTCTCCTCGATGCCGGGGCCTAAGACCTTGAGTGGTGATGGGTGCAACCTGAGGATTCCTCTCCTGTCCTGACATGGATCTTGGGTACTTCTGGAGTCTCCCCAGGGAGTCAGTCCTCGTATCTAGTGGGGGCATGCACGTTCTTTCCTCCGAGGTGTAGCAGCAGTGTCACGCTTCCCTTCGAGTGGATTAAAGGATCTGTGGCTTTCCCTCGAGGCTTTCCCATGAGGCTTTCCCACGAGGCTTTCCCACAGGGCTGTCCCACGTGCCACCGTGGTGTGAGTCGATCCTCGGCTTGAAAGTCGAGGCATTGCAGGGAAATCAGTTTTCCCTGGAATGGACTGAGACATCTGGGGACTCTGGGAATGGTGGCACCACCCTGGAGTTCCTCTCGCCTTTCCTGTGGAGAGCGCCTCTCTTGAGATGCGACAGGAACGCGGGAATTCTTTCCCACCACGCAGGGAAAGGATCCCTCCTCTCGAGCTAGGAGGCGGAAACGGGTCTCTCTGATGTGGGCGGGACGCTCGTGTTCC
>NW_017195526.1:0-8883 GCF_001704415.2 Capra hircus
CGATGCCGGCCCAAGAACTTGTGTGGAGTGGGTGTCGGAACCTGAGGATTCCTCTCCAGTGCTGACATGGATCTTGGTACTTCTGGAGTCTGCCCAGGGAGTTTAGTCCTCGTCTCGAGTGAGGGCATGCACCTGCGCTTTCCCTACCGAGCTGTAGCAGCAGTTTCACGCTTCCCTTCGCGTGGATCAAGGGATCTGTGGCTTTCCCTCGAGGCTTTCCCACAAGGCTTTCCCAGGAGGCTTTCCCACTGGGCTGTCCCACATGCCACCGTGGTGTGAGTGGATCCTCGGCTTGAAAGTCGAGGCCGTGCCGGGAAAACAGTTTTCGCTAGAATGTACTGAGACCTCTCGGGGACTCTGGAAATGGTATCATGACCCTGGAGTTCCTCTCGACGTTCCTGTGGAGAGGGCCTCTTCTTAAGATGCGACCTGAACGCCGGGAATTCTTTCTCGACCACGCAGGTAAAGTATCCATCCTCTCGAGCTAGGAGGCGGAAACGGGGCTCTTCTGGATGTGGACGGGACTCTCGTGCTTCCTCTCGAGTGGAGACGGGTATGTCGGGGAACTTCTTGAGTTTCAGCAAGGGTGTGAAGGACCCTTTGGGAGTTCCAGAGGTTAGGTGTGATTAGACTCGACGCCTCAGCGGAAATGGGCCTCATCTCACCTTGAAGGGAGAACATCCTGGATTTTATTGAGTTGCGGCAGGTGCTCTCGACTTACGATGGGGACCTCAGGGACCCGCTCCGGTGGCCTCAGGAAAGGCCAATCCCCATGCGAGTTGCTCGGGGGCCTCTCGGGATTCCTCTCTCGTCGATGCCAGGGCACAAGACCTTGTGTGGAGTCGGTTCCAGAACCTGAGGATTCCTCTCCAGTGCTGACAAGGATCTAGGGGTACTTCTGGAGTCTCCCCAGGGGAGTCAGTCCTCGTCTCTAATGGGGGCATGACTTGTGCTTTCCTCCGAGCTGTAGCTGCAGTGTCATGCTTCCCTTCGCGTGGGTCAAGGGATCTGTGGCTTTCCCCAGAAGCTTTCTCAAGAGGCTTTCCCATGGGCTGTCCCACGTGCCACCGTGGTGTGAGTCGATCCTCGGCTTGAAAGTCGAGGCAGTGCAGGGAAAACAGGTTTCCCTGGAATGGACTGAGACATCTGGGGACTCTGGGAATGGTGGCACGACCCTGGAGTTCCTCTCGCCTCTCCTGTGGAGAGCGCCTCCTCTTGAGATGCAACGGGAACGCCGGGAACTCTTTCCGACCACGCAGGAAAGGATCCCTCCTCTCGAGGTATGAGGTGGAAATGGGGCTCCTCTGGATGTGGGCGGGACTCTCGTGCTTCCTCTCGAATGGAGACGGGTATGTCGGGGAACTTCTTGAGTTGCAGCAAGGGTGTGAAGGACCCTTTGGAAGTTCCAGAGGTTAGGTGTGATTAGCCTCGAGACGCCTCAGCGGAAATGGGCCTCATCTCACCTGGAGGGGAGAACGTCCTGGATTTTCTCGAGTTGGGCAGGAGCTCTGCACTTACGACGGGGACCTCAGGGACCCGCTCTGGTGGCCTCAGGAAAGGCCAGTCCCATGCGTGTTGCTCGGGGCCTCTCGGGATTCCTCTCCCGTCGATGCTAGGGCCTTAGACCTTGTGTGGAGTCAGTGCCGGAACCTGAGGATTCCTCTCCAGTGCTGACATGGATCTTGAGGTACTTCTGGAGTCTCCCCAGTGGAGTCAGTCCTCGTCTCGAGTGGGGGCATGCACGTGCGCTTTCCTCCCGAGCTGTAGCAGCAGTGTCACGCTTCTCTTGGCGTGTATCAAGGGATCAGTGGCAATTCCTTCGAGGCTTTCCCACAGGGCTGTCCCTCGTGCCATCGGGGTGTGAGTCGATCCTCGGCTTAAAAGTCGAGGCAGTGCCAGGAAAAAGAGGTTTCACTGGAATGGACTGAGACATCTGGGCGGACTCTGGGAATGGTGGCACGACCCTGGAGATCCTCTCGCCTTTCCTGTTGAAAGCGCCTCCTCTTGAGATCGACCCGAACGCCGGGAATTCTTTCCCGAACACGCAGGGAAAGGATACTTCCTCTCCAGCTAGGAGGCAGAAACGGGGCTCCTCTGGATGTGGGCAGAATTCGCGGGCTTCCTCTCTAGTGGAGACGTGTATGTCGGGGAACTTCTTGAGTTGCAGCAAGGGTGTACAGGACCCTTTGGAAGTTCCAGAGGTTAGGTGTGATGAGCCTCGAGACGCCTGAGCGGAAATGGGCCTCATCTCGCCTGGAGGAGTGAACCTCCAGGATTTTCTCGAGTTGCGGCAGCTGCTCTCGACTTACGACGGGGACCACAGGGACCCAGCTCAGGTGGACTCAGGAAAGGCCAGTCCCCATGCGAGTTGCTCGGGGGCCTCTCGGGATTCCTCTCCCGTCGATGCCGGGGGCCTAAGATCTTGCGTGGAGTCGGTGCCGGAAGCTGAGCATTCCTCTCCACTGCTGACATGGATCTTGGGGTACTTCTGGAGTCTCCACAGGGCAGTCAGTCTTCGGACTCGAGTGGGGGCATGCATCGACGCTTTCCTCCCGAGCTGTAGCAGCAGTGTCGCGCTTCCCTTCCGTGGATCAAGGGATCAGGGGCTTTCCCTCGAGTTTTTCCCACGAGGCTTTCCCACGAGGCTTTTCCACATGGCTGTCCCACGTGCCACTGTAGTGTGAGTCGATCCTCGGTTTGAAAGTCGAGGCAGTGCAGGGAAAACAGGTTTCCCTTGAATGGACTGAGACATCTGGGGGACTCGGGGGAATGGTGGCACGACCCTGTAGTTCCTCTCGCTTTTTCCTGTGGAGAGTGCGTCCTCCTGAGATGCGACGGAAACGCCGGTATTTCTTTCCTGAGCACGCAGTGGAAGGACCCCTCCTCTTGAGCTAGGAGGCGGAAACGGGCCTCCTCTGGATGTGGGCGGGACTCTCGTGCTTCCTCTAGAGTGGAAACGGGTATGTCGGGGAGCTTCTTGATTTTGCAGCAAGGCGTGTGAAAGACCCTTTGGAAGTTCCAGAGGTTAGGTGTGATTTGCCTCGAGTCGCCTCAGCGGAAATGGGCCTCATCTCGCCTGGAGGGGAGAACCTCCTGGATTTTCTCGAGTTGCGGCAGGTGCTCTCGACTTATGACGGGGACCTCAGGGACCCGCTTTGGTGGCTTCAGCAAAGGCCAGTCCCCCATGCGAGTTGCTCGGGGCCTCTCGGGATTCCTCTCCCATTGATGCCGGGGCCTAAGACCTTTGTGTGGAGTCCGGTGTCGAAACCTGAGCATTCCTCTCCAATGCTGACATGGATCTTGGGGTACTTCTGGAGTCTCCCCAGGGGAGTCAGTCCTCGTCTCTAGTGGGGGCATGCAGGTGCGCTTTCCTCCCGAGTTGTAGCAGCAGTGTCACACTTCCTTTTGGCGTGGATCAAGGGATAAGGGGCATTCCCTCGAGGCTTCCCACAAGGCTTTCCCATGAGGCTTTCCCACAATGCTGTCCCACATGCCACCGTAGTGTGAGTCGATCCTCGGCTTGAAAGTCGAGGCAGTTGCAGGGAAAAACAGGTTTCCCTGGAATGGACTGAGACATCTGGGGGACTCGGGGAATGGTGGCACGACCCTGGAGTTCTCTCGCCTTTCCTGTGCAGAGCTGCCTCCTCTTGAGATGCGATGGGAACGCGGGGAATTCTTTCCCCACCACGCAGGGAAAGGATCCCTCCTCTCGAGCCAGGAGGCGGAAACGGGGACTCCTCTGGATGTGGGCGGAACTTTCCTGCTTCCTCTCGGGTGGAGACGGGTATGTCGGGGAACTTCTTGAGTTTCAATAAGCGTGTGAAGGACGCTTTGGAAGTTCCAGAGGTTAGGTGTGATTAGCCTCGAGACACCTCAGCGTAAATGGCCCTCATCCTCGCCTGGAGGGTAGAACCTCTTGGATTTTCTCGAGTTGCGGCAGGTGCTCTCGACTTACGACGGGGACATCGGGGACCCGCTCTGGTGGCCTCAGGAAAGGCCAGTCCCCATGCGAGTTGCTCTGGCGCCTCTTGGGATTCCTCTCCCCTCAATGCCGGGGGCCTAAGATGTTATGTGGAGTCGGAGCCGGAACTGAGGATTCCTCTCCAGTGCCGACATGGATCTTGGGGTACTTCTGGAGTCTCCCCAGGGGAGTCAGTCCTCGTCTCGAGTGGGGTCATGCACGTGCGATTTCCTCCCGAGCTGTAGCAGCAGTGTCACGTTTCCCTTCCTGTGGATCAAGGGAACTGTGCTTTTCGCTCGAGCTTTCCTCGAGGCTTTCCCACGAGGCTTTCCCACAGGGCTGTCCCACGTGCACCCTGGTGTGAGTCGATCCTCGCATGAAAGTCGAGGCAGTGCAGGAAAACAGTTTTCCCTGGAATGAACTGAGACATCTGGGGGACTCTGGGAATGGTGCAACGACCCTGAGTTCCCCTCGCCTTTCCTGTGGAGAGCACCTCCTCTTGAGATGGGACGGGAACGCCGGGAATTCTTTCTCGACCCAGGAGGGAAAGGATCACTCCTCTCGAGCTAGGAAGCGGAAACGGGGCTCCTCTGGATGTGGGCGGGACTCTCTTTATTCCTCTAGAGTGGAGATGTGTATGTCGAGGAACTTCTTGATTTACAGTAAGGATGTGAAAGACCTTTGGAAGTTCCAGAGGATAGGTGTGATTAGCCCGAGTCGCCTCTGCGGAAATGGCCTCATCTCGCCTAGAGGGGAGAACTCCTGGATTTACTCGGAGTTGAAGCAGGTGCTCTCTACTTATGACGGGGACCTCAGGGACCCGCTCTGGTGGCCTCAGGAAAGGCCAGTCCCCATGCGAGTTGCTCAGGGCCTCTCGGGATTCCTCTCCCGTCGATGCGGATCCCAATACCTTGTGTGAGTTGGTGCCGGAGCCTGAGGATTCCTCTCCAGTGCTGACATGGATCTTGGGGTAGGTCTGGAGTCTCCCCAGGGGAGTCAGTCATCGTCTCGAGAGGGGGCATGCACGTGCGCTTTCCTCCCGAGCTGTAACAGCAGGGTCACGCTTCCCTTCGCGTGGATTAAGGATATGTGGCTTTCCTTCGAGGCTTTCACACGAGCTTACCCACAGGGCTGTCCCACGTGCCACCGTGGAGTGAGTCGATCCTTGGCTTGAAAGTCGAGCAGTGCAGGGAATACAGGTTTCCCTGGAATGGACTGAGACATCTGGGGGACTCAGGGAATGGTGGCACGACCCTGGAGTTCCTCTCGCGTTTCCTGTGGAGAGCGCCTCCTCTTGAGATGCGAGGGGAACGCCGGGAATTCTTTCCTGAACACGCAGGGAAAGGATCCCTCCTCTCGAGCTCAGGTGGAAACGGGACCCCTCTGGATGTGGGCTGGACTCTCGTGCTTCCTCTCGAGTGGAGACGGGTATGTCGGGAACTTGTTGAGTCGCAGCAAGGTGTGAAGGACCCTTGGGAAGTTCCAGAGGTTAGGTGTGATTAGCCTCGGACGCCTCAGCGGAAAAGGGCCTCATCTAGCCTGGAGGGAGAACTTCCTGGATTTACTCGAGTTGCGGCAGGTGCTCTCGACTTTCGACGGGGACCTCAGGGACCCGCTCTGGTGGCCTCAGGAAAGGCCAGTCCCCATGTGAGTTGCCCGGGGGATTCCTCTCCCGTCGATGCTGGGGCCTAAGACCTTGTGTGGAGTCGGTGCCGGAACCTGAGGATTCCTCTCCAGTGCTGACATGCAACTTGGGTACTTCTGGAGTCTCTTCAGGGGCGTCAGTCCTCGTCTCGAGTGGGGGCATGCACGTTCGCTTTCCTCCCGAGCTGTATCAGCAGTTTCACGGTTCCCTTCGCGTGGATCAAGGGATCTGTGGCTTTCCCTCGAGGCTTTCCCACGAGGCTTTCCTGCGAGGCTTTCCCACAGCGCTGTCCCACGTGCCACCGTAGTGTGAGTCGATCCTCGCCTTGAAAGTCGAGGCAGTGCGGGGAAAACAGGTTTCCCTGGAATGGACTGAGACATCTGGGGGACTCAGGGAATGGTGGCACGATCCTGGAGTTCATCTCGCATTTCCTGTGGTGAGCACCTCCTCTTGAGATGTGAGGGAACGCCGGAATTCATTCCCGACCACGCAGGGAAAGGATCCCACCTCTCCAGCTAGGAGGCGGAAACGGGGCTCCTCTGGATGTGGGCAGAACTCTCGTGCTTCCTCTCGATTTGAGACAGGTATGCCGGGGAACTTCTTTAGTTGCAGCAAGGGTGTGAAGGACCCTTTGGAAGTTCCAGATGTTAGATGTGATAAGTCTCGAGACGCCTCAGTGGAAATGGTCCTCATCTCGCCTGGAGGGGAGAACCTCCTGGATTTTGCGAGTTGCGGAAGGTGCTCTCAACGTACGACGGGGACCTCAGGGACCCGCTCTGGGGGCCTCAGGGAAAGCCCAGTCCCCATGGAGTTGCTCGGGGGTTTCTCGGGATTCCTCTCCTGTCGATGCCGGGGCCTAAGACCTTGTGTGGAGTCGGTGCCGAACCTGAGGATTCCTCTCCAGTGCTGACATGGATTTTGGGTACTTCTGGAGTCTCCCCAGGGGAGTCAGTCCTCATCTCGTGTGGGGCATGCACGAGCGCTTTTATCCCGAGCTGTAGCAGCAGTGTCACACTTCCTTTCGCGTGGATCAAGGGATCTGTGGTTTTCCCTCGAGGCTTTCCAACGAGGCTTTCCCACAGGTCTGTCCCACGTGTCACTGAGGTGTGAGTCGATCCTCGGCCTTGAAAGTCGAGGCAGTGCAGGGAAAATAGTTTTCCATGCAATGGACTGAGACATCTGGGGGACTCTGGGAATGGTGCCACGACCCTGGAGTTCCTCTCACCTTTCCTGTGGAAAGCACCTCCTCTTGAGATGCGACGGAAACGCCGGAATTCTTTCCCGACCACGCAGGGAAGGGATCCCTGCTCTCGAGCTATGAGGCAGAAAGATGGCTCCTCTTGATGTGGGCGGGACTCTCGTGCTTCCTCTCGAATGGAGACGGGTAGGTCGGGAACTTCTTGAGTTGCAGCAAGGGCGTGAAGTACCTTTTGGAAGTTTCAGAGGTTAGGTGTGATTAGCCTCGAGACCCCTCAGAAATGGGCCTCATCTCGCCTGGAGGGGACAACCTCCTGGATTTTCTCGAGTTGCGGCATGTGCTCTCGACTTATGAAGGAACAACAGGGATCCCCTCTGGTGGCCTCAGGAAAGGCCAGTCCCATGCGAGTTGCTCGTGAGCCTTTCGGGATTTCTCTCCCGTCGATGCCGGGGCCTAAGGTCTTGTGAGGAGTCGGTGCCGGAACCTGAGGATTCCTCTTCAGTGCTGACATGGATCTTGGTGTACTTCTTGAGTCTCCCCAGGGGAGTCAGTCCTCCTCCCGAGTGGGGGCATGCACGTGCGCTTTCCTCCCGAGCTGTAGCAGCAGTGTCACGTTTCTCTTCGCGTGGATCAAGGGATCTGTGGCTTTCCATCGAGGCTTTCCCACGAGGATTTCCCACGAGGCTTTCCACGAGGCTTTCCCACAGGGCTGTCCACGTGCCACCGTGGTGTGAGTCGATCCTCGGCTTGAAAGTCGAGGCAGTGCAGGGAAAATAGGTTTCCCTGCAATGGACTGAGTCATCTGGGGGACTCAGGAATGATGCCACGTTCCTAGAGTCCCTCTCACCTTTCCTGTGGAGAGCGCCGCCTCGAGAAATGCGATGGGAACGCCGGAAATTCTTTTCTCGACCACGCAGGAAAGGATCCCTCCTCTCGAGCTAGGAGGCGGAACTGGGGCAACTGTGGATATGGGTGGGACTCTCGTGCTTCTCTCTCGAGTGGAGACGGGTATGTCGGGGAACGTCTTGAGTTGCAGCAAGAGTGTGAAGGACCCTTTGGAAGTTCCAGAGGTTAGGTGTGATTAGCCTGGAGACGCCTCAGCGGAAATGGGCCTCATCTCGCCTGGAGGGGAGAACCTCCTGGATTTTCTCGAGTTGCGGCAGGTGCTCTCGACTTACGACGGGGACCTCAGGGACCCGCTCTGGTGGCCTCAGGAAAGGCCAGTCCCCATGCGAGTAGCTCGCGGCCTCTCGGGATTCCTCTCCCGTCGATGCCTGGCCTTAATATCTTTGTGGAGTAGGTGCCGGAACCTGAGGATTCCTCTCCAGTGCTGACATGGATCTTGGGGTACTTCTGGGAGTCTCGCCAGTGGAGTCAGTCCTCGTCTCGAGTGGGGCATGCACGTGCGCTTTCCTCCCGAGCTATAGCAGCGGTGTCGCGCTTCCATTCGCCTGGATCAAGCGATCTGTGGCTTTTCAAGGAGGCTTTCCACGAGGCTTTCCACGAGGCTATCCCACAGGGCTGTCCCACGTGCCACCGTGGTGTGAGTCAATCCTCGGCTTGAAAGTCGACGCAGTGCAGGGAAAACAGGTTTCCTGGAAAGGACTGAGACATCTGGGGGATTCTGGGAATGTGGCTCGACCCAGGAGTTCCTCTCGCATTTCCTGTGGAGAGCGCCTCCTTTTGAGATGCGACGGAACTCCGGGAATTCTTTCCAGACCACGCAGGGAAAGGATCCCTCCTCTCAGGCTAGGAGGCGGAAACAGGGCTCCTCTGGATGAATGCGGACTCTCGTGATTCCTCTCGAGTGGAGACGGTATGTCGGGGAACTTCTTGAGTTGCAGCAAGGGGTCCTCCCATGGGGGGGACTGGCCTTTCCTGAGCACCACCCAAGAGCGGTCCTAGTCGCTGAGGTCCCGCGGCCTCCTCTGACAGCCAGCCTCACCTGTCACAACTCCGAGAAAAATCCTGGAGGTTCTCCCCTCCAGCGCAGATGCAGGCCCCGTTTCCGCTGAGGCCGTCTTTCGACGGCTAATCACACCTAACCTTCTGGGAACTTCCAAAGGGTCCTTCACACCT
>NW_017195527.1:0-8883 GCF_001704415.2 Capra hircus
TTTTTGGTGGGTAGATGGAGGGGGCCGCCCCGGCCTCTTTCCAAGGAACGGCTGTGCCCTGGACCGCCAAGATCCCCGTTGGGTGGGCGGGGCAGTTCGGGGGCTTTGGTTTGTGGCCCTCCCTCGCAGCGGGGGGTGGGTTCAACCCCGAGATCAGCGGGGGGGGTCAACCCCGAGTGGATCAATCAGGGGCCCTCAGCAGTGCCAAGGGAACTCACCACCCAGGAAACGCCCCTAGGTCCCTTTGAATTGGCCACCAACGCCCCTTTCCCAGCCTGCCTTGCTCTGGGATTTCCCGCCTTTTCACATTCCACAGGTCCCTGGTCCTCGACTGTCCCCCGCTGGCTCCTCCGAGGCATTCCGGGACACCAGACGCTCTCTCCAGCGCCTCCACCTAGATGCCTCGCTGTCCTCGCCTCCGTTTCCCCCATGCCCCCTCCCCAACTCCTCCGTGGGCTCTTGGCATCCTTTCCCTACAGCAGTCCCAGAGTGCCACCGCTGAGGGCTTTGAGTTGCCTGGAGCCCAAGGCTCCGGCCAGAGACCTGAGGGGCCAGCGTCTGGACTGGCAGCTAATGCCATTTGGGGCTTTTCTCACGTGGAGCCTGAGGCCCGCACGTCCGCGGGCAACCCCCCAGCGTGAGTGCCCTGGAGATACCCGCCCAAGGGGACAGTGTATCCCCTACTGTGGGGAAGGAGGTTCCTGTTTTCCCTGCACTGGTTCGACTTTCACGCCGAATATCGACTCACACCATGGTGGCAAGTGGAATAGCCCTGTGGGAAAGCCTCATGGGAAAGACTCCAGGGAAAGCCACAGATCCCTTGATCCACGCGAAGGGAAGCATGACACTGCTGCTACAGCTCGGGAGCAAAGCGCACGTGCATTTCTCCACTTGAGACGAGGACTGACTCCCCTGGGGAAACTCCAGAAGTACCCCAAGATCCATGTCAGCACTGGAGAGGAATCCTCAGTTTGCGGCACCGACTGCACACAAGGACTTAGGCCCCAGCATCGACGAGAGAGGAATCCAGACAGGCTCCCCAATAATTCGCATGGGGACTGGCCTTTCCTGAGGCTACCAGAGCGGGTCCCTGAGGTCCGTGTCGTAAGTCGAGAGCACCTGCCGCAACTCGAGAAAATCCAGGAGGTTCTCCCCTCCAGGCGAGATGAGGCCCATTTCCGCTGAGGCGTCACGAGGCTATTCACACCTAACCTCTGGAACTTCCAAAGGGTCCTTCACACCCTTGCTGCAACTCAAGAAGTTCCCCGACATACCCGTCTCCACTCGAGAGGAAGCACGAGAGTCCCGCCCACATCCAGAGGAGCCCCGTTTCCGCCTCATAGCTCGAGAGGAGGGATCCTTTCCTGCGTGGTCGGGAAAGAATTCCCGGCGTTTCCCGTCGCATCTCAAGAGGAGGCGCTCTCCACAGGAAAGGCGAGAGGAACTCCAGGGACGTGCCACCATTCCCAGAGTCCCCAGGTGTCTCAGTCCATTCCAGGGAAAACTGTTTTCCCTGCACTGCCTCGACTTTCAAGCCGAGGATCGACTCACACCACGGTGGCACTTGGACAGCCCTGTGGGAAAGCCTCGTGGAAAGCCTCCTCGAGGGAAAGCCACAGATCCCTTGATCCACGCGAAGGGAAGCGTGACACTGCTGCTACAGCTCGGGAGGAAAGCGCACGTGCATGCCCCCACTCGAGACGAGACTGACTCCCCTGGAGACTCCAGAAGTACCCCAAGATCCATGTCAGGCACTGGAGAGGAATCCTCAGGTTCCGGCAAGAACTCCACACAAGGTCTTAGGCCCGGCATCGACGGGAGAGGAATCCCGAGAGGCCCCGAGCAACTCGCATGGGGACTGGCCTTTCCTGAGGCCACCAGAGCGGGTCCCTGAGGTCCCCGTCATAAGTCGAGAGCACCTGCCGCAATTCGAGAAAATCCAGGAGGTTCTCCCCTCCAGGCGAGATGAGGCCCATTTCCGCTGAGGCGTCTCGAGGCTAATCATACCTAACCTCTGGAACTTCCAAAGGGTCCTTCACACCCTTGCTGCAACTCAAGAAGTTCCCCGACATACCCGTCTCCACTCGAGAGGAAGCACGAGAGTCCCGCCCACATCCAGAGGAGCCCCGTTTCCGCCTCCTAGCTCGAGAGGAGGGATCCTTTCCCTGCGTGGTCGGGAAAGAATTCCCGGCATTTCCGTCGCATCTCAAGAGGAGGCGCTCTCCACAGGAAAGGCGAGAGGAACTCCAGGGTCGTGCCACCATTCCCAGAGTCCCCAGATGTCTCAGTCCATTCCAGGGAAACCTGTTTTCCCTGCACTGCCTCGACTTTCAAGCCGAGGATCGACTCACACCACGGTGGCACGTGGGACAGCCCTGTGGGAAAGCCTCGTGGGAAAGCCTCGAGGGAAAGCCACAGATCCCTTGATCCACGCGAAGGGAAGCGTGACACTGCTGCTACAGCTCGGGAGGAAAGCGCACGTGCATGCCCCCACTCGAGACGAGGACTGACTCCCCTGGGGAGACTCCAGAAGTACCCCAAGATCCATGTCAGCACTGGAGAGGAATCCTCAGGTTCCGGCACTGACTCCACACAAGATCTTAGGCCCCGGCATCGACGGGAGAGGAATCCCGAGAGGCCCCGAGCAACTCGCATGGGGACTGGCCTTTCCTGAGGCCACCAGAGCGGGTCCCTGAGGTCCCCGTCGTAAGTCGAGAGCACCTGCCGCAACTCGAGAAAATCCAGGAGGTTCTCCCCTCCAGGCGAGATGAGGCCCATTTCCGCTGAGGCGTCTCGAGGCTAATCACACCTAACCTCTGGAACTTCCAAAGGGTCCTTCACACCCTTGCTGCAACTCAAGAAGTTCCCCGACATACCCGTCTCCACTCGAGAGGAAGCACGAGAGTCCCGCCCACATCCAGAGGAGCCCCGTTTCCGCCTCCTAGCTCGAGAGGAGGGATCCTTTCCCTGCGTGTCGGGAAAGAATTCCGGCGTTCCCGTCGCATCTCAAGAGGAGGCGCTCTCCACAGGAAAGGCGAGAGGAACTCCAGGGTCGTGCCACCATTCCCAGAGTCCCCCAGATGTCTCAGTCCATTCCAGGGAAACCTGTTTTCCCTGCACTGCCTCGACTTTCAAGCCGAGGATCGACTCACACCACGGTGGCACGTGGGACAGCCCTGTGGGGAAGCCTCGTGGGAAAGCCTCGAGGAAAGCCACAGATCCCTTGATCCACGCGAAGGGAAGCGTGACACTGCTGCTACAGCTCGGGGAGGAAAGCGCACGTGCATGCCCCACTCGAGACGAGGACTGACTCCCCTGGGGAGACTCCAGAAGTACCCCAAGATCCATGTCAGCACTGGAGAGGAATCCTCAGGTTCCGGCACCGACTCCACACAAGATCTTAGGCCCCGGCATCGAAGGGAGAGGAATCCCGAGAGGCCCCGAGCAACTCGCATGGGACTGGCCTTTCCTGAGGCCACCAGAGCGGGGTCCTGAGGTCCCCGTCGTAAGTCGAGAGCACCTGCCGCAACTCGAGAAAATCCAGGAGGTTCTCCCCTCCAGGCGAGATGAGGCCCATTTCCGCTGAGGCGTCTCGAGGCTAATCACACCTAACCTCTGGAACTTCCAAAGGGTCCTTCACACCCTTGCTGCAACTCAAGAAGTTCCCCGACATACCCGTCTCCACTCGAGAGGAAGCACGAGAGTTCCCGCCACATCCAGAGGAGCCCCGTTTCCGCCTCCTAGCTCGAGAGGAGGGATCCTTTCCCTGCGTGGTCGGGAAAGAATTCCCGCGTTCCCGTCGCATCTCAAGAGGAGGCGCTCTCCACAGGAAAGGCGAGAGAAACTCCAGGGTCGTGCCACCATTCCCAGAGTCCCCCAGATGTCTCAGTCCATTCCAGGAAACCTGTTTTCCCTGCACTGCCTCGACTTTCAAGCCGAGGATCGACTCACACCACGGTGGCACGTGGGACAGCCCTGTGGGAAGCCTCGTGGAAAGCCTCGTGGGAAAGCCTCGAGGGAAAGCCACAGATCCCTTGATCCACGCGAAGGGAAGCGTGACACTGCTGCTACAGCTCGGAGGAAAGCGCACGTGCATGCCCCCAATCGAGACGAGGACTGACTCCCCTGGGAGACTCCAGAAGTACCCAAGATTCCATGTCAGCACTGGAGAGGAATCCTCAGGTTCCGGCACCGACTCCACACAAGGTCTTAGGCCCCAGCATCGACGGAGAGGAATCCCGAGAGGCCCCGAGCAACTCGCATGGGGACTGGCCTTTCCTGAGGCCACCAGAGCGGGTCCCTGAGGTCCCCGTCGTAAGTCAGAGCACCTGCCGCAACTCGAGAAAATCCAGGAGGTTCTCCCCTCCAGGCAAGATGAGGCCCATTTCCGCTGAGGCGTCTCGAGGCTAATCACACCTAACATCTGGAACTTCCAAAGGGTCCTTCACACCCTTGCTGCAACTCAAGAAGTTCCCGACATACCCGTCTCCACTCGAGAGGAAGCACGAGAGTCCCGCCCACATCCAGAGGAGCCCCGTTTCCGCCTCCTAGCTCGAGAGGAGGGATCCTTTTAATGCGTGGTTGGGAAAGAATTCCCAGCGTTTCCGTCGCATCTCAAGAGGAGGGCTCTCCGCAGGAAAGGCGAGAGGAACTCCAGGGTCGTGCCACCATTCCCAGAGTCCCCCAGATATCTCAGTCCATTCCAGGGAAACCTGTTTTCCCTGCACTGCCTCGACTTTCAAGCCGAGGATCGACTCACACCACGGTGGCACGTGGGACAGCCCTGTGGGAAAGCCTCGTGGGAAAGCCTCATGGGAATGACTCGAGGGAAATCCACAGAATACTTGATCCACGCAAAGGAAGCGTGACACTGCTGCTACAGCTCAGGAGGAAATCACACGTGCATGCCCCCACTCGAGATGAGGGCTGACTCCCCTGGGAGACTCCAGAAGTACCCCAAGATCCTGTCAGCACTGTAGAGAAAACCTCAGGTTCCGGCACCCACTCCAAAAAAGATCTTAGGCCCCGGCATCGACGGGAGAGGAATCCCGAGAGGCCCCCGAGCAACTCGCATGGGGACTGGCCTTTCCTGAGGCCACCAGAGCGGGTCCCTGAGGTTCCCGTCTTAAGTCGAGAACACCTGCCCCAACTCGAGAAAATCCAGGAGGTTCTCCCCTCCAGGCGAGATGAAGCCCATTTCCGCTGAGGCGTCTCGAGGCTAATCACATCTAACATCTGGAACTTCCAAAGGGTCCTTCACACCCTTGCTGCACTCAAGAAATTCCCCTACATACCCGGCTCCACTCGAGAGGAAGCACGAGAGTCACGCCCACATCCAGAGGAGCCCCGGTTCCGCCTCCTACCTCGAGAGGAGGGATCCTTTCCCTGCGTGGTCATGAAAGAATTTCCGGCGTTCCCGTCGCATCTCAAGAGGAGGCGCTCTCCACAGGAAAGGCGAGAGGAATTCCAGGGTCGTGCCACCATTCCCAGAGTCCCCCAGATGTCTCAGTCCATTCAATGGAAACCTGTTTTCCCTGCACTGCCTCGACTTTCAAGCCGAGGATCGACTCACACCCGGTGGCATGTGGGACAGCCCTGTGGGAAAGCCTCTCGGAAAGCCTCGGGAAAGCCTCGAGGGAAAGCCACAGATCCCTTGATCCACGCGAAGGGAAGCATGACACTGCTGCTACAGCTCGGGAGCAAAGCGCACGTGCATTCTCCACTTGAGACGAGGACTGACTCCCCTGGGAAACTCCAGAAGTACCCCAAGATCCATGTCAGCACTGGAGAGGAATCCTCAGTTTGCGGCACCGACTGCACACAAGGACTTAGGCCCCAGCATCGACGAGAGAGGAATCCAGACAGGCTCCCCAATAATTCGCATGGGGACTGGCCTTTCCTGAGGCTACCAGAGCGGGTCCCTGAGGTCCCCGACGTACGTCGAAAGCTCCTGCCGCTACTCGCAAAATCCAGGAAGTTCTCCCCTCCAGGCGAGTTGAGGCCCATTTCCTCTGAGGCGTCACCAGGCTAATCACACCTAACCTCTAAACTTCCAAAGGGTCCTTCCCACCCTTGCTGCAACTCAAGAAGTTCCCCGACATAGCCGTCACCACTCGAGAGGAAGCACGATAGTCCCACCCACATCCAGAGGAGCCCCGTTTCCGCCTCATAGCTCGAGAGGAGGGATCCGTTTCCTGCGTGGTCGGGAAAGATTTCCCGGCCATCCCGACACATCTCAAGAGGAGGTGCTTTCCACAAGAAAGGCGAGAGGAACTCCAGGGACGTGCCACCATTCCAGAGTACCCCAGGTGTCTCAGTCCATTCCCCGGAAAACTTTTTTCCCTGCAATTCCTCGAATTTCAAGCCGAGGATCGACTGACACCACAGTGGCACTTGAGATAGCCCTGTGGGAAAGCCTCGAGGGAAAGCCTCGTGGAAAGCCTCGAGAAAGTCACAGATCCCTTGATCCACGCGAAGGGAAGCGTGACACTGCTGCTACAGCTCGGGAGGAAAGCGCACGTGCATCCCCCACTCGAGACGAGAACTAACGCCCCTCGGAAGACTCCAGAAGTACCCCAAGATTCCTGTCGGCACTGGAGAGAATCCTCAGGTTCCGGCAAGAACTCCACACAAGGTCTTAGGCCACGGCATCCATGGGAGAGGAATCCCGAGAGGCCCCGGAGCTACTCGCATGGGGACTGGCCTTTCCTGAGGCCACCAGAGCGGGTCCCTGAGGTCCCCGTCATAAGTCGAGAGCACCTGCCGCAATTCGAGAAAATCCAGGAGGTTCTCCCCTCCAGGCGAGATGAGGCCCATTTCCGCTGAGGTGTCTCGAGGCTAATCATACCTAACCTCTGGAACTTCCAAAGGGTCCTTCACACCCTTGCTGCAACTCAAGAAGTTCCCCGACATACCCGTCTACACTCGAGAGGAAACACGAGAGTTCTGCCCACATCCAGAGGAGCCCCGTTTCCTCCTAGCTCGAGAGAGGGATCCTTTCCCTGCGTGGTTGGGAAAGAATTCCCAGAGTTTTGTCGCATCTCAAGAGGAGGCGCTCTCCACAGGAAAGGCGAGAAGAACTCAAGGGTCATGCCACCATTCCAGAGTCCCCCAGATGTCTCAGTCCATTCCAGGGAAAACTGTTTTCCCTGCACTGCGTCGACTTTCAAGCCGAGGATCGAGTCACACCACGGTGGCACCTGGGACAGCCCTTGGGAAAGCCTCGTGGGAAAGCCTCGTGGAAAGCCCCGAGGGTAAGCCACAGATCCCTTGATCCACTCGAAGGGAAGGGTGACACTGCTGCTACAGCTCGGGAGGAAAGCGCACGTGCATGCCCCCACTCGAGACGAGGTCTGACCCCCTGGGAGACTCCAGAAGTACCCCAAGATCCATGTAGGCACTGGAGAGGAATGCTCAGGTTACGGCACCGACTCCACACAAGATCTTAGGCCCCGCCATCGACAGGAGTGGAATCCCTAGAGGCGCCCTAGCAACTCGCATGGGGACTGGCCTTTCCTGAGGCCACTAGAGCGGGTCCCTGAGGTCCCCGTCGTAAGTCGAGAGCACCTGCAGCAACTCGACAAAATCCAGGAGGTTCTCCCCTCCAGGCGAGATGAGGCCCATTTCCGCTGAGGCTTCTCGAGGCTAATCACACCTAACCTCTGGAACTTCCAAGGGTCCTTCACACCCTTGCTGCAACTCAAGAAGTTCCCCGACATACCCGTCTCCACTCGAGAGGAAGCACCAGAGTTCTGCCCACATCCAGAGGAGCCCCGAGTCCGCCTCCTATCTCGAGAGGAGGGATCCTTTCCCTGCGTGATCGGGAAAGAATTCGTGGCTTTCCTGTCGCATTTCAAGAGGCGCTCAACACAGGAGAGGCGAGAGGAATTCCAGGGTCGTGCCACCATTCCCAGAGTCCCCCAGATGTCTCAGTCCATTCCAGGGAAAACTGTTTTCCCTGCACTGCCTCGACTTTCAAGCTGAGGATCGACTCACACCACGGTGGCACGTGGACAGCCCTGTGGCAAAGCCACGTGGGAAGCCTCGTGGGAAAGCCTCGAGGGAAAGCCACAGATCCCTTGATCCACGCGAAGGGAAGCGTGACACTGCTGCTAGAGCTTGGGAGGAAAGAGCACGTGCATCCCCCACTCGAGACGAGGACTGACTCCCCTGGGGAGACTCCAGAAGTACCCAAGATCCATGTCAGCACTGGAGAGGAATCCTCAGGTTCCGGCACTGACTCCACACAAGGTCTTAGGCCCAGCATCGACGGATAGGAAACCCAGGCACCGAGAGGCCCCCGAGCAACTCGCATGGGATTGGCCTTTCCTGAGGCCACCAGAGCGGGTCGCTGAGGTCCCCGTCGTAAGTCGAGAGCACCTGCCGCAACTCGAGAAATTCCAGGAGGTTCTCCCCTCCAGGCGAGATGAGGCCCATTTCCGCCGAGGCGTCTCGAGGCTAATCAGACCTAACCTCTGGAACTTCCAAAGGGGTCCTTCACACTCTTGCTGCAACTCAAGAAGTTCCCCTGACATACCCGTCTCCACTCGAGAGAAGCACGAGAGTCCCGCCCACATCCAGAGGAGCCCCGTTTCAGCCTCCTAGCTCGAGAGGAGGGATCCTTCCCTGCGTGGTCGGGGAAAGAATTCCCGGCGTTTCCCGTCGCATCTCAAGAGAGGAACTGTCCACAGGAAAGGCGAGAGGAACTCCAGGGTCGTGCCACCATTCCAAGAGTCCCCCAGATGACTCAGTCCATTCCAGGAAACCGTTTTACCTGCACTGCCTCGACTTTCAAGCCGAGGATCGACTCACACCACGGTGGCACGGGGACAGCCCTGTGGACAGCCCTGGGGAAAAGCCTCGTGGGAAAGCCTCGAGGGAAAG
>NW_017195528.1:0-8883 GCF_001704415.2 Capra hircus
TCAGGGAATGGGGACACGACCTGGAGTTCCTCTCGCCTTTCCTGTGGAGAGCGCCTCCTCTTGATATGGCGACGGGAAACGCCGGAACGCCGGGAAATACTTTCCCGACCATGCAGGGAAAGGATCCCTCCTCTCTAGCTAGGAGACGGAAACGGGGCTCCTCTGGATGTGGGCGGACTCTCGTGCTTCCTCTCGAGTGGAGACGGGGAATGTCGGGGAACTTCTGGAGTTGCAGCAAGGGTGTGAAGGACCCTTTGGAAGTTCCAGAGTTTAGGTGTGAGTAGCCTCGAGACGCTCAGCGGAGATGGGCCTCATCTCGCCTGGAGGGAGAACCTCCTGGATTTTCTCGAGTTGCAGCAGGGTGCTCTCGACTTACGAAAGGGACTTCAGGGACCCACTCTGGTGGCCTCAGAAAGGCCAGTCCCCATGCGAGTTGCTCATGGGCCTCTCGGGATTCCTCTCCCGCATGCCGGGCCTATGATCTTGTGTGGAGTGTGGGTGCCGGAAAGTGAGGATTCCTCTCCAGTGCTGACATGGATCTTGGGTACTTCTGGAGTCTCCCCAGTGGAGTCAGTCCTCGTCACTAGTGGGGCATGCACGTCCGCTTCCTCCCGAGTTGTAGCAGCAGTGCGCGCTTCCATTCGCTTGGATCAAGGGATCTGGGCTTGTCTCGAGGCTCCCCTGAGGCTTTTCCCACGAGGCTTTCCCACGAGGCTTCCCACAGGCTCTCCCACGTGCCACCGTGGTGTGAGTCGATCTTCGGCTTGAAAGTCGCGGCAGTGCAGGGAAAACAGATTTCCCTGGAATTGACTGAGACATCCAGGGGACTCTGGGAATGGTGGCACGACCCTGGAGTTCCTCTCGCCTTTCCTGTGGAGAACACCTCCTCTTGAGATGCAACGGGAACGCCGGGAATTCTTTCCCGACCACGCTGGGAAAGGATCCCTCCCTCGAACTAGGAGGTGGAAACGGGGCTCCTCTGGATGTGGGCGGGACTCTCGTGCTTCCTCTCGAGTGGAGACGTTTACGTCGGGGAACTTTTGAGTTGCAGCAAGGGTGTGAAGGACCCTTTGGAAGTTCCAGATGTTAGATGTGATTAGCCTCAGACGCCACAGCGGAAATGGGCCTCATCTCGAATGGAGGGGAGAACTTCCTGGATTTTCTCGAGGTGCGGCAGGTGCTCTCGACTTACGACGGGGACCTCAGGGACCCGATCTGGTGGCCTCAGGAAGGCCAGTCCCCATGCGAGTTGCTCGGGGGCCTCTCGGGATTCCTCCCCGTCGATGCGGGGCCTAAGACCTTGTGTGGAGTCGGTGCCGGAACCTGAGGATTCCTCCCAGTGCTGACATGGATCTTGGGGTACTTCTGGAGTCTCCCCATGGAGTCAGTCCTCGTCTCGAGTGGGGCATGCACGTGCGCTTTCCTCCCGAGTGTAGCAGCAGTGTCACTCTTCCCTACACGTGGATCAAGGGATCTGTGTCTTTCCCTCGAGGCTTTCCCACGAGGCTTTCCACGAGGCTTTCCCACAGGGCTGTCCAACTGCCATCGCGGTGTGAGTCCATCCTCGGCTTGAAAGTCGACGCAGTGCAGGGAAAACAGGTTTCCCTGGAATGGACTGAAACATCTGGGGGACTCTGGGAATGGGGTCTGATACTGGAGTTCCTCTCGCCTTTCCTGTGGAGAGCGCCTACTCTTGAGATGAGACCGGAACGCTAGGAATTTTTCCCCGACCACGCAGGGAAAGGATGCCTCCTCTCGAGCTAGCCAGGCGGAAACGGGGCCACTCTGGATATGGGCGGGACCCTCGGTTTCTCGTGAGTGGAGACGGGTATGTCGGGGAACTTCTTGAGTTGCAGCAAGGGAGTGACGGAGCCTTGGAAGTTCCAGAGATAAGGTGTGATTAGCCTCGAGATACCTCAGCGGAAATAGGTCTCAGCTCGCCTGGAGGGGAGAACCTCCTGGATTTTCTCGAGTTGCGGCTGGTGCTTTCGACTTATGACGGTGAACTCAGGGACCCGGTGTGGTGGCCTCAGGAAAGGCCAGTCCCCATGCGAGTTGCTCGGGGCTATCGGGATTCCTCTCCGTCGATGCTGGGTCCTAAACCTTGTGTGGACTCAGTGCCAGAACCTGAGAATTCCTCTCCAGTGCCGACATGGATCTTGGGTTACTTCTGGATTCTCCCCAGGGCAGTCAGTCCTCGTCTCGAGTGGGGGCATGCACGTGCGCTTTCCTCCCGAGCTGTAGCAACAGTGTCGCGCTTTCCCTTCGCGTGGATCAAGGGATCTGTGTCTTTCCCTCGAGGCTTTCCCCACGAGGCTTTCCCACAGGGCTGTCCCACGTGTCACCGTGGTGTGAGTGGATCCTCGGATTGAAAGTCGAGGCAGTGCAGGGAAAACAGGTTTCCCTGGAATGGACTGAGACATCCAGGGGACTTTGGGAATGGGGCTTGAGACTGGAGTTCCTCTCGCCTTTCCTGTGGAGAGCACCTACACTTGAGATGAGACGGGAACGCTAGGAATACTTTCCCGACCTCGCAGGGAAAGGATACCTCCTCTCGAGCTAGCAGGCGGAATCGGGGCCACTCTGGATATGGGCGGGACCCTTGGGATCCTCTTGAGTGGAGACGGGTATGTCTGGGAACTTCTTGAGTTGCAGCAAGGGTGTGAAGGACCCTTTGGAAGTTCCAGAGGTGAAGTGTGATTAGCCCCTTGTTGCCTCAGAGGAAATGGGCCTCATCTCGCCTGGATTGGAGAACCTCCTGGATTTTCTCGAGTTGCGGCAGGTGCTCTCGACTTACGATGGGGACCTCAGGGACCCGCTCTGGTGGCCTCAGGAAAGGCCAGTCCCCATGCGAATTGCTCTGGGGCCTCTCGGGATTCCTCTCCCGTAGATTCCGGGGTCTAAGACCTTGTGTGGAGTCGGTGCCGGAACCTGAGCATTCCTCTCCAGTGCTGACATGGATCTTGGGGTACTTCTGGAGTCTCCCCAGGGGAGTCAGTCCTCATCTCGAGTGGGGCTATGCACTTGCGCTTTCCTCTCGAGCTGTAGCAGCAGTGTCACGCTTCCCTTCACGTGGATCAAGGGATCTGTGTCTTTCCCTCGAGGCTTTCCCACGAGGCTTTCCCACAGGGATGTCCCACGTGCCACCGTTGTGTGAGTCGATCCTCGGCTTGAAAGTCGAGGCAGTGCAGGGAAAAACAGGTTTCCCTGGAATGGACTGAGACATCTGGGGGACTTTGGGAATATGGCACGACCCTGGAGTTCCTCTCGCCTTTCCTGTGGAGAGCGCCTCCATTTGAGATGCGACGGGAATGCTGGGAATTCTTTCCCGACCACGCAGGTATAGGATCCCTCCTCTCGAGCTAGGAGGAGGAAACGGGGCTCCTCTGGATGTGCGGGGAACTCTCGTGCTTCCTCTCGAGTAGAAACGGGTATGTCGGGGAACTTCTTGAGTTGCAGCAAGGGTGTGAAGGACCCTTTGGAAGTTCCAGAGGTAAGGTGTGATTTCCCTCGAGATACCTCAGCGGAAATGGGCCTCATGTCGCCTGGAGGGGAGAACCTCCTGATTTTCTCGAGTTGCGGCAGGTGCTCTCGACTTACGACGGGGACCTCAGGGACCCACTCTGGTGGCCTCAGGAAACGCCAGTCCCATGCGAGTTGCTCGGGGGCCTCTCGGGATTCCTCTGCCGTCGATGCCGGGGCCTAAGACCTTGTGTGGAGTCAGTTCCGGAACCTGAGGATTCCTCTCCAGTGCCGACATGAATCTTCGGGCACTTCTGGAGTCTCCCCAAAGGCGTAAGTCCTTGTCTCGAGTGGGGGCATGCACGTGTTCTTTCTCCCGAGCTGCTAGCAGCAGTGTCACGCTTCCCTTTTCGTGGATCAAGGGATCTGTGGCTTTCCCTCTAGACTTTCCCATGAGGCTTTCCCACGAGGCTTTCCCAAAGGGCTTTCCCACATGACACGGTGGTGTGAGTCGATCCTCCGCTTAAAATCGAAGCAGTGAAGGGAAAACAGTTTTCCCTGGAATGGACTGAGACATCTGGGGGACTCAGGGAATGGTGGCACGACCCTGGAGTTCCTCTCGCCTTTCCTGTGGAGAGCGCCTCCTCTTGAGATGCGACGGGAACGCCGGGAATTCTTTCCTGACCACGCAGGGAACGTATCTCTCCTCTCGAGCTAGCAGGCGGAAACGGGGCCCCTCTGGATATGGGCGGGACTCTCGGATTCCTCTTGAGTGGACACGGGTATGTCGGGGAACTTCTTGAGTTGCAGCAAGGGTGTGAAGGACCCTTTGGAAGTTCCAGAGTTAAAGTGTGATTACCCCCTAGTTGCCTCAACGGAAATGGGCCTCATCTCGCCTGGAGGGGAGAACCTCCTGGATTTTCTCGAGATGCGGCAGGTGCTCTCGACTTACGACCGGGACCTCAGGGATCCGCTCTGGTGGCCTCAGGAAAGGCCAGTCCCCATGCGAGTTGCTCGGGTGCCTCTCGGGATTCCTCTCCCGTCGATGCTGGGGCCTAAGACCTTGTGTGGAGTCAGTGCCGGAACCTGAGGATTCCTCTCCAGTGCCGACATGGATCTTCGGGGACTTCTGTTGTCTCCCCAGAGGCGTAAGTCCTCGTCTCGAGTGGGGGCATGCACGTGCGCTTTCCTCCCGAGGTGTAGCAGCAGTGTCACGCTTCCCTTCGCGTGGATCAAGGGATCTGTGGCTTTCCCTCTAGACTTTCCCATGAAGCTTTCCCACGAGGTTTTCCCACAGGGCTTTCCCACGTGCCACGGTGATGTGAGTCGATCCTCGCCTTGAAAGTCGAGGCAGTGCAGGGAAACCAGGTTCCCTGGAATGGACTGAGACATCTGGGGGACTCTGGCAATGGTGGCACGAACATGGAGTTCCTCTCGCTTTTCCTCTGGAGAGCGCCTCCCTCTTGAGATGTGAAGGAACACCGCGAATTCTTTCCCCATCACGCAGGGAAAGGATCAAACCTCTCGAGCTAGGAGGCGGAAACGTGGCTCCTCTTAATGTGTGCGGCACTTTACTGCTTCCTCTCGAGTGGAGACGGGTATGTCGGGGAACTTCTTGAGTTGCAGCAAGGGTGTGAAGGACCCTTTGGAAGTTCCAGAGTAAGGTGTGATTAGCCTCGAGATACCTCAGCGGAAATGGGCCTCATGTCGCCTGGAGGGGAGAACCTCCTGGATTTTCTCGAGTTGCGGCAGGTGCTCTCGTCTTACGACGGGGACCTCAGGGACCCACTCTGGTGGCCTCAGGAAAGGCCAGTCCCCATGCGAGTTGCTCGGGGGCCTCTCGGGATTCCTCTCCCGTCGATGCCGGGGCCTAAGACCTTGTGTGGAGTCAGTGCCGGAACCTGAGGATTCCTCTCCAGTGCCGACATGGATCTTCGGGACTCTGGAGTCTCCCCAGAGGCGTAAGTCCTCGTCTCGGAGTGGGGCATGCACGTGTGCTTTTCTCCCGAGCTGTAGCAGCAGTGTCACGCTTCCCTTTTCGTGGATCAAGGGATCTGTGGCTTTCCCTCTAGACTTTCCCATGAGGCTTTCCCACGAGGCTTTCCCACAGGCTTTCCCACGTGACACGGTGGTGTGAGTCGATCCTCGGCTTAAAATCGAGGCAGTGAAGGGAAAACAGTTTTCCCTGGAATGGACTGAGACATCTGGGGGACTCAGGGAATGGTGGCACAACCCTGGAGTTCCTCTCGCCTTTCCTGTGGAGAGCGCCTCCTCTTGAGATGCGACGGGAACGCCGGGAATTCTTTCCTGACCACGCAGAGAAAGTATCCCTCCTCTCGAGCTAGCAGGTGGAAACGGGGCCACACTGGATATGGGCGGGACTCTCGGATTCCTATTGAGTGGGGACGGGTATGTCGGGGAACTTCTTGAGTTGCAGCAAGGGTGTGAAGGACCTTTGGATGTTCCAGAGGTTATGTGTGATTAGCCTCGACACGCCTCAGCAGAAATGGGCCTCATCTCGCCTGCAGGGGAGAACGTCCTGGATTTTCTCGAGTTGCGGCAGGTGCTCTCGACTTACGACGGGGACCTCAGGGATCCGCTCTGGTGGCCTCAGGAAAGGCCAGTCCCCATGCGAGTTGCTCGGGGGCCTCTCGGGATTCCTCTCCCGTCGATGCCGGGGCCTAAGACCTTGTGTGGACTCAGTGCCAGAACCTGAGAATTCCTCTCCAATGCCGACATGGATCTTGGGGTACTTCTGGATTCTCCCCAGGGCAGTCAGTCCTCGTCTCGTAGTGGGGCATGCACGTGCGCTTTCCTCCCGAGCTGTAGCAGCAGTGTCGCGCTTCCCTTCGCGTGGATCAAGGGATCTGTGTCTTTCCCTCGAGGCTTTCCCCACGAGGCTTTCCCACAGGGCTGTCCCACGTGTCACCGTGGTGTGAGTGGATCCTCGGATTGAAAGTCGAGGCAGTGCAGGGAAAACAGGTTTCCCTGGAATGGACTGAGACATCCAGGGGACTTTGGGAATGGGGCTTGAGACTGGAGTTCCTCTCGCCTTTCCTGTGGAGAGCGCCTACACTTGAGATGAGACGGGAACGCTAGGAATACTTTCCCGACCTCGCAGGGAAAGGATACCTCCTCTCGAGCTAGCAGGCGGAATCGGGGCCACTCTGGATATGGGCGGGACCCTTGGGATCCTCTTGAGTGGAGACGGGTATGTCTGGGAACTTCTTGAGTTGCAGCAAGGGTGTGAAGGACCCTTTGGAAGTTCCAGAGTTTAAGTGTGATTACACCCTTGTTGCCTCAGAGGAAATGGGCCTCATCTCGCCTGGATTGGAGAACTCCTGGATTTTCTCGAGTTGCGTCAGGTGCTCTCGACTTACGATGGGGACCTCAGGGACCCGCTCTGGTGGCCTCAGGAAAGGCCAGTCCCCATGCGAATTGCTCTGGGGCCTCTCGGGATTCCTCTCCCGTAGATTCCGGGGTCTAAGACCTTGTGTGGAGTCGGTGCCGGAACCTGAGCATTCCTCTCCAGTGCTGACATGGATCTTGGGTACTTCTGGAGTCTCCCCAGGGGAGTCAGTCCTCATCTCGAGTGGGGGCTATGCACTTGCGCTTTCCTCTCGAGCTGTAGCAGCAGTGTCACGCTTCCCTTCACGTAGATCAAGGGATCTGTGTCTTTCCCTCGAGGCTTTCCCACGAGGCTTTCCCACAGGGATGTCCCACGTGCCACCGTTGTGTGAGTCGATCCTTGGCTTGAAAGTCGAGGCAGTGCAGGGAAAACAGGTTTTCCCTGGAATGGACTGAGACATCTGGGGGACTTTGGGAATATGGAACGACCCTGGAGTTCCTCTCGCCTTTCCTATGGAGAGCGCCTCCATTTGAGATGCGACGGGAAGCCGGGAATTTTTTCCCGACCACGCAGGTATAGGATCCCTCCTCTCGAGCTAGGAGGAGTAAACGGGGCTCCTCTGGATGTGCGGGGAACTCTCGTGCTTCCTCTCGAGTAGAAACGGGTAAGTCGGGAACTTCTTGAGTTGCCAGCAAGGGTGTGAAGGACCCTTTGGAAGTTCCAGAGGTAAGGTGTGATTAGCCTCGAGATACCTCAGCGGAAATGGGCCTCATGTCGCCTGGAGGGGAGAACCTCCTGGATTTTCTCGAGTTGCGGCAGGTGCTCTCGACTTACAACGGGGACCTCAGGGACCCACTCTGGTGGCCTCAGGAAAAGGCCAGTCCCCATGCGAGTTGCTCGGGGGCCTCTCGGGATTCCTCTCCGTCGATGCCGGGGCTAAGACTTGTGTGGAGTCAGTTGCCGAACCTGAGGATTTCTCTCCAGTGCCGACATGGATCTTCGGGGACTTCTGTTGTCTCCCCAGAGCGTAAGTCCTTGTCTCGAGTGGGGGCATGCACGTGCGCTTTCCTCCCGAGCTGTAGCAGCAGTGTCACGCTTCCCTTCCATGGATCAAGGGATCTGTGGTTATCACTCGAGGCTTTGCAAGAGGGTTTCCCACGAGGCTTTCCCACAGGCTGTCCCACGTGCCACCGTGGTGTGAGTCGATCCTCGGCTTGAAATTCGAGGCAGTATAGGAAAACAGGTATCCCTGGAACGAACTGAGACATCTGGGGGACTCTGGAATGGTGGCACGACCCTGAAGTTCCTCTCCCCTTTCCTGTGGAGAGCGCCTCCTATTAAAATGCGACGGGAACGCCGGAATTCTTTCCCGACCACGCAGGAAAGGATCCCTCCTCTCGAGCTAGGAGGCGGAAACGGGGCCTCTGGATGAATGCGGGACTCTCGTGATTCTCTCGAGTGGGAGACCGGTATGTGGGGAACTTCTTGAGTTGCAGCAAGGGTGTGAAGGACCCTTTGGAAGTTCCAGAGGTTAGGTGTGATTAGCCTCGCCTCAGCGGAAACGGGCCTCATCTCGCATGGAGGGGAGACCCTCCTGGATTTTCTCGAGTTGTGGCAGGTGCTCTCGACTTACGACGGGGACCTCAGGTACCCGCTCTGGTGGCCTCAGGAAAGGTCAGTCCCATGCGAGTTGATCGGGGCCACTCGGATTCCTCTCCCGTCGATGCCGGCCTAAGACCTTGTGTGGAGTCGCTGCCGGAACCTGAGGATTCTCTCCAGTGCTGACATGAATTTGGGGTCTTCTGGAGTCTCCCCAGGGGAGTCAGTCCTCGTCTCGAATTGGGCATGCACGTGCGATTTCCTCTCGAGCTGTAGCAGCAGTGTCACGTTCCCTTCGCGTGAATCAAGGGATCTGTGGCTTTCCCTCGAGGCTTGCCCAGGAGGCTTTCCCACAGGGCTGTCCCACGTGCCACCGTGGTGTGAGTCGATCCTCGGCTTGAAAGTCGAGGCAGTGCCGGAAAACAGGTTTCCTGCAATGGACTGAGACATCTGGGGACTCTGAGACGAGATGG
>NW_017195529.1:0-8883 GCF_001704415.2 Capra hircus
TTTTCAAGCAGTTGCTAGGCTGTACTGCGTTAGGGCTCCATGGAAGGGAAAATGCGAATTTTAGCCCCTACGACTGGTATCCAGGTGGGCTCCCAGGGATGATTTCCCCGCAGGATCCAAGAAACGTTCCAGACAGACCTGGGCTCACTAGCTCCCTCCTGCAGAGGAAACATGATAGAAACAGCTGTTTGGGAGTTGCTTTGACTTCCCCTGGGAGGGTAGGATCCCTCCTGGGTGCAGGGCCTCAGGGGCGCATTGCCGCTGAGAAATGCCCTCTAAGCCAGACCTTTGCAGCCTTGTATGACTCAGCAGGAGGAGACTGGAAAAGCTCTCTTCCTTGGAGGAAGGAAAGGCAGCCCCAGAGAGTGTGTTTTCACACCTGTATCTTGCAGCAAGTGTTTGGCGTCTCAGACGTCAGACTCCAGGCCTGCTCCAACGGCCTCAGTTCCAGAGTCAGGGCCGTGTGTCTCCTGCATTTTCTGAGCCTTGGGAACACATCCCTAGGTCAGACAGTCCTGGCCCATGGGGAAGGAGGCTGCGGGAGTGTGTCTGAGGGGGTCGGGTGCATGCTGGGGTCCAATAGACCCGGTACCCCAATAGACCCCAGGACAACAGCGGTGGGCTCGCCCTGGCTTCCGAAATGCCAAAGCGAGAAGCAAAGCTAGCTCTATCAGAAGGAAGAAAAGAGCAATCGGATGGATGTTCAGGCTGTTGCTGGGCCGCACCACTTCAGGGTCCCCCCCCGAGAGGAACAGGCGCCCTGTGGGCCCCTAGGTCGCGATATGCAGGTTAACACACAGGGTGGTGTCCCCCATAGGAGCCAAGAATTTTTCCTGACAGACCTAGGCTCACTAGAGCTCTCCCACAGGGCAAAAGGGGTAGAACAGACTGTGGATGTGACTCTGCCTTTCCCAGCGAGCATGGGGCCCTCCCTATGGCCCCGGGCTCCCAGGGAAAAATTGTCCCTGAAAAATGACCTCCAAGAAGCGGCTTTTCCAGCAGGCTGGATGCAGAGTTCACAGGATGCGGGGAAAGTGATCGTCCTTCAGGGAAGAAGAGGCAGCCACCCAGTGTGTGTTTGCAAGCCTGTATTTGGAAGAAACTGGTTAGCTCCTTCAAGGGGGAGACCTCCAGGTCTGCTCAGAGGACCGAAATTCCAGAGCAGCACCATGCATCTCCCTGTCCTTTCTGAGCCTTGGAAAGACATTCCTAGCTTATAGCGGTATTGCTCATGAAGAAGCAGGATGCAGGAATGTGTCAGACATGACTGGGTGCCTTCCTGGGTTCAGCTCCGTGAGGGGCCTTTCCACTCAAAGTAGTCCCATGCCTCCTTGGGGAGGAAGTGGGGCCCGCTTGCCTCCAAATTGCCAAAGGCTGGAACAAAGCTAGTTCTATCAGAGGTAAGAAAAGAGCAATTGGATGGATGTGGAAGCTGTTGCTGGGCGCACTGCTTCAGGCCCCCCCCCCCCCTCCGCCCCCGAGAGAAACAGGCGCCCTGTGGCCCCTAGGTCCTGGATGCAGTTTCACACATAGAATGTGTCCCATAGGAGCCAAGAATTTTCCTGACAGACCTAGGCTCGCTAGAGCTCTCCTACAGAGCAAAGGGATGGGACAGATGTGTGGCTGTGGCTCTAAACTTTCCCTGGGACTGGTGGAGCCGCTCCCTATGGCCCTGGCTCCAGGGGAAATTGCCCCTGAATAATGACCTCAAGAAGTGCTTTTCCAACTGGCTGAGACGTGGAGTTCTCAGGATGGCAGGGAAAAGAGAGTGTCCTTCGGGGAAGCAAAGGCAGTCACCTGTTATCATGACTTACTAGAATAGTAGGTACCTTCTCCGGTTGGGCAGAGGCCTTCCCTACCTGATCTGAAAAAGAAATGAAGTAGCTCGCTGATTTGAGAAATAATTCCCAGACTTGGGTTTCCAACCAGTATAGAATCCGACAATGGCCCTGTCTTTGTAGCCACGTTAATTAACAGGTATGTGAAGCTCTATATATCAGGGGAAATTACATACAGCATATAGGCCTCAGGGGAAATGGGCCTCATCTCGCCTGGAGGGGAGAACCTCCTGGATTTTACCCAGTTGCGGCAGGTGCTCTCGAGTTACGACGGGGACCTCAGGGACCCGCTCTGGTGGCCTCATCGGCCCTCAGGAAAGGCCAGTCCCCATGCGAGTTACCAGGGGGCCTAGGGATTCCTCTCCTATCGATGCCAGTGCTAAGACCTTGTGTGGAGTGGGGCCAGACCCTGAGGATGCCTCTCCAGTGCTGACATGAGTCTTTCCGTACTTCTGGAGTCTCGCCACGGGATTCAGTCCTCATCTCATATGGGGGCATGCACCTGCCATTTCCTCACGAGCTGTAGCAGCAGTGTCACGCTTTCTGACGTGTGGATCAGGGATCTGTCGCTTTCCATTGAGGCTTTCACACGAGGCCTTTCCAACAGGGCTGTCCCACCGTGCCACGGTGGTGTGAGTCGATCCTCGGCATGAACGTCGAGGCAGTGCAGGGAAAACAGGTTCTTCTGGAATGGACTTAGACATCTGGGGACTCATGGAATGCTGGCAAAGCCCTGGAGTCCCTCTCGCCTTTCCTGTGGAGATCTCCTCCTCTTGAGATGCGACGGGAACACGGGGAATTCTTTCCCAACCACGGCAGGGAAAGAATCCCTCCTCTCAAGCTAGGAGGCGGAAACGGGGCTCCTCTGGATGTGGGCGGGACATTCGTGCTTCCTCTCGAGTGGAGACGGGTATGTAGGGGAACTTCCTGAGTTGCAGTAAGGGTGTGTAGGACCTTTGGAAGTTCCAGAGGTTAGGTGTGATTAGCCTTGAGAAGCCTCAGCGGAAATGGGCCTCATCTCTCCTGGAAGTCAGAACCTCCTGGATTTTCTCGAGTTGTGGCAGGTGCTCTCGAATTACTACCGGGACCTCAGGGACCCGCTCTGGTGTCCTCAGGAAAGGCCAGTCCCCATGCGAGTTGCTCGGGGGCCTCTCGGGTTTCCTCTCCCGTCGATGCCGGGGCCTAAGACCTTGTGTGGAGTCGGTGCCGGAACCTGAGGATTCCTCTCCAGTGCTGACATGGTTCTTGGGTACTTCTGGAGTCTCCCCAGGGGAGTCAGTCCTCGTCTCGAGTGCGGGCATGCACGTGCACTTTCCTCCCGAGTTTTAGGAGCAGTGTGGCGCTTCCCTTCGAGTGGATCAAGGGATCTGTGGCTTTCCCTCGAGGCTTTCCCACGAGGCTTTCCCACGAGGCTTTCCCACAGGGCTGTCCCACGTGCCACCATGGTGTGAATCGATCCTCGGCTTCAAAAGTCGAGGCAGTGCAGGGAAAACAGGTTTCCCTGGAATGGACTGAGACATCTGGGGACTCTGGGAATGGTGGCATGACCCTGGAGTTCCTCTCGCCTTTCCTGTGGAGAGCGCCTCCTCTTGAGATACGACGGGAACGCGGGGAATTCTTTCCCCACCACGCAGGGAAAGGATCCCTCCTCTCGAGCTAGGAGGCGGAATCAGGTCTCCTCTGGATGTGGGCGGGACTCTCGTGCTTCCTCTCGAGTGGAGACGGGTATGTCGGGGAACTTCTTGAGTTGCAGTAAGGGTGTGAATGACCCTTTGGAAGTTCCAGATGTTAGATGTGATTAGCCTCCAGACGCCTCAGCGGAAATGGGACTCATCTCGCCTGGAGGGGAGAACCTCCTGCATTTTCTCGAGTTGCGGCACGTGCTCTCGACTTACGACAGGGACCTCAGGGACCTGCTCTGGTGGCCTCAGGAAAGGCCAGTCCCCATGCGAGTTGCTCGGGGGCCTCTCGGGATTCCTCTCTCGGTGATGCCGGGGCCTAAGATCTTGTGTGCAGTCGGTGCCGGAACCTGAGGATTCGTCTCCAGTGCTGACATGGAACTTGGGGTACTTCTAGAGTCTCCCCAGGGGAGTCAGTCCTAATCTCGTGTTAGGGCATGCACGTGCGATTTCCTCCCGAGCTGTAGGAGCAGTGTGGCGCTCCCCTTCGAGTGGATCAAGGGATCTGTGGCTTTCCCTAGAAGCTTTCCCAGGAGGCTTTCCCATGAGGCTTTCCCACAGGGCTGTCCCACGTGCCACCGTTGTGTGAGTGGATCCTCGGCTTGAAAGTCGAGGCAGTGCAGGGAAAACAGGTTTCCCAGGAATGCACTGAGACATCTGGGGTACTCTGGGAATGGTGGCACGACCCTGGAGTTCCTCTCGCCTTTCCTGTGGAGAGAGCCTCCACTTGAGATCCGACAGGAACACCGGGAATTCTTTCCCGAACACGCAGGAAAAGGATCCCTCCTCTCGAGGTAGGAGGCGCAAACGGGGCTCCTCTGGATGTGGGCGGGACTCTCGTGCTTCCTGTCGAGTGGAGCCGGGTATGTCGGGGAACTTCTTGAGTTGCAGCAAGGGTGTGAAGGACCCTTTGGAAGTTCCAGATATTAGATATGATTAGCCTCGAGACGCCTCAGCGGAAATGGGACTCATCTCGCCTGGAGGCGAGAACCTCCTGGATTTTCTAGAATTGCGGCAGGTGGTCTCGACTTACGACGGGGACCTCAGGGACCCGCTTTGGTGGCCTCAGGAAAGTAGAGTCCCCATGCGAGTTGCTCGGGGGCCTCTCGGGATTCCTCTCCCGTCGATGCCGGGGCCTAAGACCTTGTGTGGAGTCGGTGCCGGAACCTGAGGATTCCTCTCCAGTGCTGACATGGATCTTGGGGTACTTCTGGAGTCTCCCAGGGGAGTCAGTCCTCGTCTCGAGTGGGGGCATGCACGTGCGCTCCCGAGCTGTAGCAGGAGTGTCACGCTTCCCTTCTTGTGGATCAAGGGATCAGTGGCTTTACCTCGAGGCTTTCCCATGAGGCTTTTCCACGAGGCTTTCCCACAGGGCTGTCCCACGTGCCACCGTTGTATGAGTCAATCCTCGGCTTGAAAGTCGAGGCAGTGCAGGGAAAACTGGTTTCCCTGGAATGGACTGAGCATCTGGGGGACTCTGGGAATGGTGGCACGACCCTGGAGTTCCTCTCGCCTTTCCTGTGGAGAGCGCCTCCTCTTGAGATGCGACGGGAACGCCAGGAATACTTACCCGACCACGTAGGGAAAGGATCCCTCCTCTGGAACTATGAGGCGGAAATGGGGCTCCTCTGGATGTGGGCGGGACTCTCGTGCTTCCTCTCGAGGGGAAACGGGTATGTCGAGGAACTTCTTGAGTTGCAGCAATGGTGTCAAAGACGCTTTGGAAGTTCCAGAGGTTAGGTGTGATTAGTCTCGAGACGCCTCAGCACAAATGGGCCTCATGTCGCCTGAAGGGGAGAACCTCCTGAATTTTCTCGAGTTGCGGCAGGTGCTGTGGACTTAAGACGGGGTCCTCAGGGACCCGCTCTGGTGGCCTCAGGAAAGGCCAGTCACCATGCGAGTTGCTCGGGGCCTCTCGGGATTCCTCTCCCGTCGATGCCGGCGCCTTATACCTTGTGTGAAGTCGGTGCCGGAACATGAGAATACCTCTCCAGTGCTTACATGGACCTTGGGGTACTTCTGGAGTCTCCCAGGTGAGTCAGTCCTCGTCTCTAGTGAATGCATGCACGTGCAATTTCCTCCAGAGCTGTAGCAGCAGTGTCACGCTTCCCTTCGTGTGGATCCAGGAATCTGTGGCTTTCCGAGGAGGCTTTCCCACGAGGCTTTGACACGAGGCTTTCCCACGACGTTTACCCACTGGGCTGTCCCACGTGCCACCGTGGTGTGAGTCGTCCTTGGCTTGAAAGTCGAGTCAGTGCTGGGAAACTGGTTTCCCTGTTATGGACTGAGCATCTGGGGGACTCTGGGAATGGTGGCACGACCCTGGAGTTCGTCTCGCCTTTCCTGTGGAGAGCACCTCCACTTGAGATGCGACGGGATCGCCGGGAATTCTTTCTCAACCACACAGGAAAAGAATCCCTCCTCTGGAACTATGAGGCGGAAACGGGGCTCCTCTGGATGTGGGTGGGACTCTCATGCTTCCTCTCGATTGGAAATCGGGTATGTCGAGGAACATCTTGTGTTGCAGCAAGGGTGATTAAGGACCCTTTGGAAGTTCCAGAGGTTAGGTGTGATTAGCCTCGAGACGCCTCAGCGGAAATGGGCCTCATCTCGCCTGGAGGGGAGAACCTCCTGGATTTTCTCGAGTTGCGGCAGGTGCTCTCGACTTATGACGGGGACCTCAGGGACCCGCTCTGGTGGCCTCAGGAAAGTCCAGTCCCCATGCGAGTTGCTCGGGGGCCTCACGGGATTCCTCTCCCCTCAATGCCGGTGCCTCAGATCTTGTGTGGAGTCAGTGCCGGAACCTGAGGATTCCTCTCTAGTGCTGACATGGATCTTTGTGTACTTCTGGAGTCTCCCCAGGGGAGTTAGTCCTCGTCTCGAGTGGGGCATGCACGTGCGCTTTCCTCCCGAGCTGTAGCAACAGTGTCATGCTTCCTTCGCGTGGATCAAGGGATCTGTGGATTTCTCTCGAGCCTTTCCCACGAGGCTTCCCACGAGGCTTTCCCACAGGGCTGTGTCACGTGCCACCGTGGTGTGAGTCGATCCTCGGCCTTGAAAGTAGAAACAGTGCAGGGAGAACAGGTTTCCCTGGAATGGACAGAGACATCTGGAGGACTCTGGGAATGGTGGCACGATCCTGGAGTTCCTCTCGCCTTTCCTGTGGAGAGTGCCTCCTCTTGAGATGCGACAGGAACGCCGGGAATTCTTTCCCGAACACGCAGGGAAAGGATCCCTCTCTCCGAGTTAGGAGGAGTAAACGGGGCTCCTCTGGATGTGACCGGGACTCTCGTGCTTCCTGTCGAGTGGAGACGGGTATGTAGGGGAACTTCTTGAGTTGCAGCAAGGGTGTGAAAGACCCTTTGGAAGTTCCAGATGTTAGATGTGATTAGCCTCAAGTCCCCTCAGCGGAAATGGCGTCTCATCTCGCCTGGGGGGAGAACCTCCTGGATTTTTCTCGAGTTGCGGCACGTGCTCTCGACTTATGACGGGACCTCAGGGACCCGCTCTGGTGGCCTCAGGAAAGTCCAGTCCCCATGCGAGTTGCTCGGGGGCCTCTCGGATTCCTCTCACGTCGATGCCGGGGCCTAAGACCTTGTGTGGAGTCGGTGCCGGAACCTGAGCATTCCTCTCCAGTGCTGACATGGATCTTTGGGGTACTTCTGGAGTCTCCCCAGGGGAGTTAGTCCTTGTCTCGAGTGGGGCATGCACGTGCGCTTTCCTCCCGAGCTGTAGCAACAGTGTCATGCTTCCCTTCGCGTGGATCAAGGGATCTGTGGATTTCTCTCGAGCCTTTCCACGAGCTTTCCCACGAGGCTTTCCCACAGGGCTGTGTCACGTGCCACCGTGGTGTGATCGATCCTCGGCTTGAAAGTTGAAACAGTGCAGGGAGAACAGGTTTCCCTGGAATGGACAGAGACATCTGGAGGACTCTGGGAATGGTGGCACGATCCTGGAGTTCCTCTCGCCTTTCCTGTGGAGAGTGCCTCCTCTTGAGATGCGACAGGAACGCCGCCGGGAATTCTTTCCCGAACACGCAGGGAAAGGATTCCTCTCTCGAACTAGGAGGAGGAAACGGGGCCTCTCTGGATGTGGCCGGGACTCTCGTGCTTCCTGTCGAGTGGAGACGGTATGTAGGGGAACTTCTTGAGTTGCAGCAAGGGTGTGAAAGACCCTTTGGAAGTTCCAGATGTTAGATGTGATTATCCTCAAGTCCCCTCAGCGGAAATGGGTCTCATCTCGCCTGGAGGGGAGAACCTCCTGGATTTTCTCGAGTTGCGGCAGGTGCTCTCGACTTACGACGGGGACCTCAGGACGCGCTCTTGGTGACCCCAGGAAAGGCAAGTCCCCATGCGAGTTGCACGGGGGCCTCTCGGGATTCCTCTCACGTCGATGCCGGCCTAAGACCTTGCGTGGAGTCGGTGCAGGAACGTGAGGATTCCTCTCCAGTGCTGACATGGATCTTGGGGTACTTCTGGAGTCTCCACAGGGGAGTCAGTCCTCGTCTCGAGTGAGGACATGCACGTGCGCTTTCCTCCCGAGCTGTAGCAGCAGTGTCACACTTCCCTTCGCGAGGATCAAGGGATCTGCGGCTTTCCCTCGAGGCTTTCTCACGAGGCTTTCCCACGAGGCTTTCCCACAGGGCTGTCCCATATGCCACCGTGGTCTGTGTGGATCCTCGGCTTCAAAGTCGAGGCAGTGCAGGGAAAACAGGATTCCCTGGAATGGACTGAGACATCTGGGGGACTCTGGGAATGGTGGCACGACCCTGCAGTTCCTCTTGCCTTTCCTGTGGAGAGCGCCTCCTCTTGAGATGCGACGGGAACGCCAGGAATACTTACCCGACCACGTAGGGAAAGGATCCCTCCCCTGGAACTATGAGGCGGAAATGGGGCTCCTCTGGATGTGGGCGGGGACTCTCGTGCTCCTCTCGAGGGGAAACGGGTATGTCGAGGAACTTCTTGAGTTGCAGCAATGGTGTCAAAGACTCTTTGGAAGTTCCAGAGGTTAGGTGTGATTAGTCTCGAGACGCCTCAGCACAAATGGGCCTCATGTCGCCTGAAGGGAGAACCTCCTGAATTTTCTCGAGTTGCGGCAGGTGCTGTGGACTTAAGACGGGGTCCTCAGGACCCGCTCTGGTGGCCTCAGGAAAGGCCAGTCACCATGCGAGTTGCTCGGCGGGCCTCTCGGGATTCCTCTCCCGTCGATGCCGGCGCCTTATACCTTGTGTGAAGTCGGTGCCGGAACATGAGAATACCTCTCCAGTGCTTACATGGACCTTGGGTACTTCTGGAGTCTCCCAGGTGAGTCAGTCCTCGTCTCTAGTGAATGCATGCACGTGCAATTTCCTCCAGAGCTGTAGCGCA
>NW_017195530.1:0-8882 GCF_001704415.2 Capra hircus
TGGTGCTCTCCGTGTGGCGCTGAATCTGGGCGGCCAAGCAACCGCTCACTGCTGGAGCCCTTGGCAGTGTGCAACCCACCAGCCCCTAAGCTCTCCTTAAGGAGGACTGGGACCTAAGTGCAAAGGCAAGGCAGGATTGGAGCTGAGGCAAGAAAGGCGCCAGTGGCGACTCCCAGGCTCCTGCTGCCTGCTCCTTCCTGGAGAGGCAGCCTAAAAGCAAGGCAAGTCTGGGCAAGGCTAGCCCCCGGCAGAGCAGCCTCGCGCCAGGAACTCTGCCAGATCGGGGCTCTGAGCAGAGCTAGAGCTCTGCCGTACTGGAGGCGCACTTAGCTCCGTGCAAGCAGGGCTTTCAACTTGACGGGGCTGGGCTGCCTCCTCTTCCCCCGAGGAGGCTCGCTTCCCTGCTGGCTGTGCACTCGCCTATCAGGCGGGGGCGCAGGGCTCCTCCAGCAGGTCTTGCCTCAGGGGCTGCTTCCCCTGAGTTGGGGCTGTGGGCAGGAACCCAGACACGCAGGATCAGGCCCCAACCACCTGCACATGTCTCTGCTGGGGAGGAGAGTGCTAGGGAACCTACGTCTGTCATACACTTTCTGGGCACCCAAGGAATCAGCCTCCGTGTGTGCGGGGCTGAAAACCCCAGCCAGGGGCCCTGGGAGCCTGGTGCTCTCGGTGCGGCGCTGATTCTAGGCGGCCTAGAAACCGCTGGAGGAGCCCTGCAGTTGCCCTTCCCTTCCCTCTGACAGAGCTCTCACTGCTGAAGCCCTTGGCAGTGTGCAACCCACCACCCCCTAAGCCCTCCCCAACCACGCCTGGCACCTATGTGCAAAGGCAAGGCAGGATTGGAGCTGAGGCAAGGAAGGCACCAGTGGCGTCTCCCAGGCTCGCTCAGACAGCTCCTTCCTGGGGAGGGAGCCTAAAAGCAAGGCAAGTCTGGGCAAGGCGAGCCCCCGGCCGAGCAGCCTCGCGCCAGAAACTCTGCCAGATCGGGGCTCTGAGCAGAGCTAGAGCTCTGCCGTACTGGAGGCCCACTTAGCTCCGTGCAAGCAGGGCTTTCCTCTTGACTGGGCTCGGCTGCCTCCTCTTCTCCCGAGGAGGCTCGCTACACTGCTGGCTGTGCTCTCGCCTATCAGGCGGGCGCGCAGGGCTCCTCCAGCAGGTCTTGCCTCAGGGGCTGCTTCCCCTGAGTTGAGGCTGTGGGCGGGAACCCAGACACGCAGGATAAGGCCCCAACCACCTGCACATGTCTCTGCTGGGGAGGAGAGTGCTAGGGAACCTACGTCTCTCACACACTTTCTAGGCACCCACGGAGTCAGCCTCTGGGAGTGTGGGGATGCAAAACCCAGCCAGGGGCCCTTGGAACCTGGTGCTCTCCGTGCGGAGCTTTGTCTGGGCGGCCAAGGAACCGCTGAAGGAGCCCTGCTGTTGCCCTTCGCTTCCCTCTGACAGAGCTTTCACTGCTGGAGCCCTTGGCAGTGTGCAACCCACCAGCCCCTAAGCCCTCCTCAAGGACGCTTGGGACCTAAGTGCAAAGGCAAGGCAGGGGTAGAGCTGAAGCCAGGAAGGCGCCAGTGGCGTTTCCGAGCCTCACACAGCCTGCTCCTTCCTGGGGAGGGAGCCTTAAAGCAAGGCAAGTCTGCGCAAGGCTCGCCTATGGCAGAGCATCTTGGTGCCAGGAACTCTGCCAGATCGGGCCTCTGAACAGAGCTAGAGATCTGCCGTACTGGAGTCGCACTTAGCTTCGTGTAAGCAGGGATTTCAGCTTGACGGGGACTTGCTGCCTCCTCTTCCCCCGAGGAGGCTCGCTTCCCTGCTGGCTGTGCACTCGCCTATCAGGCGGGGGCGCAGGGCTCCTCCAGCAGGTCTTGCCTCAGGGGCTGCTTCCCCTGAGTTGGGGCTGTGGGCAGGAACCCAGACACGCAGGATCAGGCCCCAAACACCTGCACATGTCTCTGCTGGGGAGGAGAGTGCTAGGGAACCTACGTCTGTCATACACTTTCTGGGCACCCAAGGAATCAGCCTCCGTGTGTGCGGGGCTGAAAACCCCAGCCAGGGGCCCTGGGAGCCTGGTGCTCTCCGTGTGGCGCTGAATCTGGGCGGCCAAGCAACCGCTGGAGGAGCCCTGCAGTTGCCCTTCCCTTCCCTCTGACAGAATTCTCACTGCTGGAGCCCTTGGCAGTGTGCAACCCACCAGCCCCTAAGCTCTCCTTAAGGAGGACTGGGACCTAAGTGCAAAGGCAAGGCAGGATTGGAGCTGAGGCAAGAAAGGCGCCAGTGGCGACTCCCAGGCTCCTGCTGCCTGCTCCTTCCTGGAGAGGCAGCCTAAAAGCAAGGCAAGTCTGGGCAAGGCTAGCCCCCGGCAGAGCAGCCTCGCGCCAGGAACTCTGCCAGATCGGGGCTCTGAGCAGAGCTAGAGCTCTGCCGTACTGGAGGCGCACTTAGCTCCGTGCAAGCAGGGCTTTCAACTTGACGGGGCTGGGCTGCCTCCTCTTCCCCCGAGGAGGCTCGCTTCCCTGCTGGCTGTGCACTCGCCTATCAGGCGGGGGCGCAGGGCTCCTCCAGCAGGTCTTGCCTCAGGGGCTGCTTCCCCTGAGTTGGGGCTGTGGGCAGGAACCCAGACACGCAGGATCAGGCCCCAACCACCTGCACATGTCTCTGCTGGGGAGGAGAGTGCTAGGGAACCTACGTCTGTCATACACTTTCTGGGCACCCAAGGAATCAGCCTCCGTGTGTGCGGGGCTGAAAACCCCAGCCAGGGGCCCTGGGAGCCTGGTGCTCTCGGTGCGGCGCTGATTCTAGGCGGCCTAGAAACCGCTGGAGGAGCCCTGCAGTTGCCCTTCCCTTCCCTCTGACAGAGCTCTCACTGCTGAAGCCCTTGGCAGTGTGCAACCCACCACCCCCTAAGCCCTCCCCAACCACGCCTGGCACCTATGTGCAAAGGCAAGGCAGGATTGGAGCTGAGGCAAGGAAGGCACCAGTGGCGTCTCCCAGGCTCGCTCAGACAGCTCCTTCCTGGGAGGGAGCCTAAAAGCAAGGCAAGTCTGGGCAAGGCGAGCCCCCGGCCGAGCAGCCTCGCGCCAGAAACTCTGCCAGATCGGGGCTCTGAGCAGAGCTAGAGCTCTGCCGTACTGGAGGCCACTTAGCTCCGTGCAAGCAGGGCTTTCCTCTTGACTGGGCTCGGCTGCCTCCTCTTCTCCCGAGGAGGCTCGCTACACTGCTGGCTGTGCTCTCGCCTATCAGGCGGGCGCGCAGGGCTCCTCCAGCAGGTCTTGCCTCAGGGGCTGCTTCCCCTGAGTTGAGGCTGTGGGCGGGAACCCAGACACGCAGGATAAGGCCCCAACCACCTGCACATGTCTCTGCTGGGGAGGAGAGTGCTAGGGAACCTACGTCTCTCACACACTTTCTAGGCACCCACGGAGTCAGCCTCTGGGAGTGTGGGGATGCAAAACCCAGCCAGGGGCCCTTGGAACCTGGTGCTCTCCGTGCGGAGCTTTGTCTGGGCGGCCAAGGAACCGCTGAAGGAGCCCTGCTGTTGCCCTTCGCTTCCCTCTGACAGAGCTTTCACTGCTGGAGCCCTTGGCAGTGTGCAACCCACCAGCCCCTAAGCCCTCCTCAAGGACGCTTGGGACCTAAGTGCAAAGGCAAGGCAGGGGTAGAGCTGAAGCCAGGAAGGCGCCAGTGGCGTTTCCGAGCCTCACACAGCCTGCTCCTTCCTGGGGAGGGAGCCTTAAAGCAAGGCAAGTCTGCGCAAGGCTCGCCTATGGCAGAGCATCTTGGTGCCAGGAACTCTGCCAGATCGGGCCTCTGAACAGAGCTAGAGATCTGCCGTACTGGAGTCGCACTTAGCTTCGTGTAAGCAGGGATTTCAGCTTGACGGGGACTTGCTGCCTCCTCTTCCCCCGAGGAGGCTCGCTTCCCTGCTGGCTGTGCACTCGCCTATCAGGCGGGGGCGCAGGGCTCCTCCAGCAGGTCTTGCCTCAGGGGCTGCTTCCCCTGAGTTGGGGCTGTGGGCAGGAACCCAGACACGCAGGATCAGGCCCCAAACACCTGCACATGTCTCTGCTGGGGAGGAGAGTGCTAGGGAACCTACGTCTGTCATACACTTTCTGGGCACCCAAGGAATCAGCCTCCGTGTGTGCGGGGCTGAAAACCCCAGCCAGGGGCCCTGGGAGCCTGGTGCTCTCCGTGTGGCGCTGAATCTGGGCGGCCAAGCAACCGCTGGAGGAGCCCTGCAGTTGCCCTTCCCTTCCCTCTGACAGAATTCTCACTGCTGGAGCCCTTGGCAGTGTGCAACCCACCAGCCCTAAGCTCTCCTTAAGGAGGACTGGGACCTAAGTGCAAAGGCAAGGCAGGATTGGAGCTGAGGCAAGAAAGGCGCCAGTGGCGACTCCCAGGCTCCTGCTGCCTGCTCCTTCCTGGAGAGGCAGCCTAAAAGCAAGGCAAGTCTGGGCAAGGCTAGCCCCGGCAGAGCAGCCTCGCGCCAGGAACTCTGCCAGATCGGGGCTCTGAGCAGAGCTAGAGCTCTGCCGTACTGGAGGCGCACTTAGCTCCGTGCAAGCAGGGCTTTCAACTTGACGGGGCTGGGCTGCCTCCTCTTCCCCGAGGAGGCTCGCTTCCCTGCTGGCTGTGCACTCGCCTATCAGGCGGGGGCGCAGGGCTCCTCCAGCAGGTCTTGCCTCAGGGGCTGCTTCCCCTGAGTTGGGGCTGTGGGCAGGAACCCAGACACGCAGGATCAGGCCCCAACCACCTGCACATGTCTCTGCTGGGGAGGAGAGTGCTAGGGAACCTACGTCTGTCATACACTTTCTGGGCACCCAAGGAATCAGCCTCCGTGTGTGCGGGGCTGAAAACCCAGCCAGGGGCCCTGGGAGCCTGGTGCTCTCGGTGCGGCGCTGATTCTAGGCGGCCTAGAAACCGCTGGAGGAGCCCTGCAGTTGCCCTTCCCTTCCTCTGACAGAGCTCTCACTGCTGAAGCCCTTGGCAGTGTGCAACCCACCACCCCCTAAGCCTCCCCAACCACGCCTGGCACCTATGTGCAAAGGCAAGGCAGGATTGGAGCTGAGGCAAGGAAGGCACCAGTGGCGTCTCCCAGGCTCGCTCAGACAGCTCCTTCCTGGGGAGGGAGCCTAAAAGCAAGGCAAGTCTGGGCAAGGCGAGCCCCCGGCCGAGCAGCCTCGCGCCAGAAACTCTGCCAGATCGGGGCTCTGAGCAGAGCTAGAGCTCTGCCGTACTGGAGGCGCACTTAGCTCCGTGCAAGCAGGGCTTTCCTCTTGACTGGGCTCGGCTGCCTCCTCTTCTCCCGAGGAGGCTCGCTACACTGCTGGCTGTGCTCTCGCCTATCAGGCGGGCGCGCAGGGCTCCTCCAGCAGGTCTTGCCTCAGGGGCTGCTTCCCCTGAGTTGAGGCTGTGGGCGGAACCCAGACACGCAGGATAAGGCCCCAACCACCTGCACATGTCTCTGCTGGGGAGGAGAGTGCTAGGGAACCTACGTCTCTCACACACTTTCTAGGCACCCACGGAGTCAGCCTCTGGGAGTGTGGGGATGCAAAACCCAGCCAGGGGCCCTTGGAACCTGGTGCTCTCCGTGCGGAGCTTTGTCTGGGCGGCCAAGGAACCGCTGAAGGAGCCCTGCTGTTGCCCTTCGCTTCCCTCTGACAGAGCTTTCACTGCTGGAGCCCTTGGCAGTGTGCAACCACCAGCCCCTAAGCCCTCCTCAAGGACGCTTGGGACCTAAGTGCAAAGGCAAGGCAGGGGTAGAGCTGAAGCCAGGAAGGCGCCAGTGGCGTTTCCGAGCCTCACACAGCCTGCTCCTTCCTGGGGAGGGAGCCTTAAAGCAAGGCAAGTCTGCGCAAGGCTCGCCTATGGCAGAGCATCTTGGTGCCAGGAACTCTGCCAGATCGGGCCTCTGAACAGAGCTAGAGATCTGCCGTACTGGAGTCGCACTTAGCTTCGTGTAAGCAGGGATTTCAGCTTGACGGGGACTTGCTGCCTCCTCTTCCCCCGAGGAGGCTCGCTTCCCTGCTGGCTGTGCACTCGCCTATCAGGCGGGGCGCAGGGCTCCTCCAGCAGGTCTTGCCTCAGGGGCTGCTTCCCTGAGTTGGGGCTGTGGGCAGGAACCCAGACACGCAGGATCAGGCCCCAAACACCTGCACATGTCTCTGCTGGGGAGGAGAGTGCTAGGGAACCTACGTCTGTCATACACTTTCTGGGCACCCAAGGAATCAGCCTCCGTGTGTGCGGGGCTGAAAACCCCAGCCAGGGGCCCTGGGAGCCTGGTGCTCTCCGTGTGGCGCTGATCTGGGCGGCCAAGCAACCGCTGGAGGAGCCCTGCAGTTGCCCTTCCCTTCCCTCTGACAGAATTCTCACTGCTGGAGCCCTTGGCAGTGTGCAACCCACCAGCCCCTAAGCTCTCCTTAAGGAGGACTGGGACCTAAGTGCAAAGGCAAGGCAGGATTGGAGCTGAGGCAAGAAAGGCGCCAGTGGCGACTCCCAGGCTCCTGCTGCCTGCTCCTTCCTGGAGAGGCAGCCTAAAAGCAAGGCAAGTCTGGGCAAGGCTAGCCCCCGGCAGAGCAGCCTCGCGCCAGAAACTCTGCCAGATCGGGGCTCTGAGCAGAGCTAGAGCTCTGCCGTACTGGAGGCGCACTTAGCTCCGTGCAAGCAGGGCTTTCAACTTGACGGGCTGGCTGCCTCCTCTTTCCCCCGAGGAGGCTCGCTTCCCTGCTGGCTGTGCACTCGCCTATCAGGCGGGGGCGCAGGGCTCCTCCAGCAGGTCTTGCCTCAGGGGCTGCTTCCCCTGAGTTGGGGCTGTGGGCAGGAACCCAGACACGCAGGATCAGGCCCCAAACACCTGCACATGTCTCTGCTGGGGAGGAGAGTGCTAGGGAACCTACGTCTGTCATACACTTTCTGGGCACCCAAGGAATCAGCCTCCGTGTGTGCGGGGCTGAAAACCCCAGCCAGGGGCCCTGGAGCCTGGTGCTCTCGGTGCGGCGCTGATTCTGGGCGGCCAAGAAAACCGCTGAGGAGCCCTGCAGTTGCCCTTCCCTTCCCTCTGACAGAGCTCTCACTGCTGGAGCCCTTGGCAGTGTGCAACCCACCACCCCTAAGCCCTCCCCAAGGACGCTGGGACCTAAGTGCAAAGGCAAGGCAGGATTGGAGCTGAGGCAAGGAAGGCGCCAGTGGCGTCTCCCAGGCTCGCTCAGACAGCTCCTTCCTGGGGAGGGAGCCTAAAAGCAAGGCAAGTCTGGGCAAGGCGAGCCTATGGCAGAGCAGCCTCGCGCCAGGAAACTCTGCCAGATCGGGGCTCTGAGCAGAGCTAGAGCTCTGCCGTACTGGAGGCGCACTTAGCTCCGTGCAAGCAGGGCTTTCCCTTGACGGGACTTGGCTGCCTCCTCTTCCCCGAGGAGGCTCGCTTCCCTGCTGGCTGTGCACTCGCCTATCAGGCGGGGCGCAGGGCTCCTCCAGCAGGTCTTGCCTCAGGGGCTGCTTCCCCTGAGTTGGGGCTGTGGGCGGGAACCCAGACACGCAGGATCAGGCCCCAAACACCTGCACATGTCTCTGCTGGGGAGGAGAGTGCTAGGGAACCTACGTCTGTCATACACTTTCTGGGCACCCAAGGAATCAGCCTCCGTGTGTGCGGGCTGAAAACCCCAGCCAGGGGCCCTGGGAGCCTGGTGCTCTCCGTGTGGCGCTGAATCTGGGCGCCAAGAACGCTGGAGGAGCCCTGCAGTTGCCCTTCCCTTCCTCTGACAGAATTCTCACTGCTGGAGCCCTTGGCAGTGTGCAACCCACCAGCCCCTAAGCTCTCCTTAAGGAGGACTGGGACCTAAGTGCAAAGGCAAGGCAGGATTGGAGCTGAGGCAAGAAAGGCGCCAGTGGCGACTCCCAGGCTCCTGCTGCCTGCTCCTTCCTGGAGAGGCAGCCTAAAAGCAAGGCAAGTCTGGGCAAGGCTAGCCCCCGGCAGAGCAGCCTCGCGCGCAGGAACTCTGCCAGATCGGGCTCTGAGCAGAGCTAGAGCTCTGCCGTACTGGAGGCGCACTTAGCTCCGTGCAAGCAGGGCTTTCAACTTGACGGGGCTGGGCTGCCTCCTCTTCCCCGAGGAGGCTCGCTTCCCTGCTGGCTGTGCACTCGCCTATCAGGCGGGGGCGCAGGGCTCCTCCAGCAGGTCTTGCCTCAGGGGCTGCTTCCCCTGAGTTGGGGCTGTGGGCAGGAACCCAGACACGCAGGATCAGGCCCCAACCACCTGCACATGTCTCTGCTGGGGAGGAGAGTGCTAGGGAACCTACGTCTGTCATACACTTTCTGGGCACCCAAGGAATCAGCCTCCGTGTGTGCGGGGCTGAAAACCCAGCCAGGGGCCCTGGGAGCCTGGTGCTCTCGGTGTGGCGCTGATTCTAGGCGGCCTAGAAACCGCTGGAGGAGCCCTGCAGTTGCCCTTCCCTTCCCTCTGACAGAGCTCTCACTGCTGAAGCCCTTGGCAGTGTGCAACCCACCCCCCTAAGCCCTCCCAACGACGCCTGGCACCTATGTGCAAAGGCAAGGCAGGATTGGAGCTGAGGCAGAAGGCACCAGTGGCGTCTCCAGGCTCGCTCAGACAGCTCCTTCCTGGGGAGGGAGCCTAAAAGCAAGGCAAGTCTGGGCAAGGCGAGCCCCCGGCCGAGCAGCCTCGCGCCAGAAACTCTGCCAGATCGGGGCTCTGAGCAGAGCTAGAGCTCTGCCGTACTGGAGGCCCACTTAGCTCCGTGCAAGCAGGGCTTTCCTCTTGACTGGGCTCGGCTGCCTCCTCTTCCCGAGGAGGCTCGCTACACTGCTGGCTGTGCTCTCGCCTATCAGGCGGGCGCGCAGGGCTCCTCCAGGCAGGTCTTGCCTCAGGGGCTGCTTCCCCT
>NW_017195531.1:0-8882 GCF_001704415.2 Capra hircus
GGGGCCTTATCCTGCGTGTCTGGGTTCCCGCCCACAGCCCAACTCAGGGGAAGCAGCCCCTGAGGCAAGACCTGCTGGAGAGCCCTGCGCGCCCGCCTGATAGGCGAGAGCACAGCCACAGTGTAGCGAGCCTCCTCGGAGAAGAGGAGGCAGCCGAGCCCAGTCAAGAGGAAAGCCTGCTTGCACGGAGCTAAGTGGGCCTCCAGTACGGCAGAGCTCTAGCTCTGCTCAGAGCCCCGATCTGGCAGAGTTTGGCGCGAGGCTGCTCGCCGGGGCGCCTTGCCAGACTTGCCTTGCTTTTAGGCTGCCTCCCCAGGAAGGAGCTGTCTGAGCGAGCCTGGGAGACGGCCACTGGTGCCTTCCTTGCCTCAGCTCCAATCCTGCCTTGCCTTTGCACATAGGTGCCAGGCGTCGTTGGGAGGGCTTAGGGGTGGTGGTTGCACACTGCCAAGGGCTTCAGCAGTGAGAGCTCTGTCAGAGGGAAGGGAAGGGCAACTGCAGGGCTCCTCCAGCGGTTTCTAGGCCGCCTAGAATCAGCGCCGCACCGAGAGCACCAGGCTCCAGGCCCTGGCTGGGGTTTTCAGCCCGCACACACGGAGGCTGATTCGTTGGGTGCCCAGAAAGTGTAATGACAGACGTAGGTTCCTAGCACTCTCCTCCCAGCAGAGACATGTGCAGGTGGTTGGGGCCTGATCCTGCGTGTCTGGGTTCCTGCCCACAGCCCCAACTCAGGGGAAGCAGCCCCTGAGGCAAGACCTGCTGGAGGAGCCCTGCGCCCCCGCCTGATAGGCGAGTGCACAGCCAGCAGGGAAGCGAGCCTCCTCGGGGAAGAGGAGGCAGCCCAGCCCCGTCAAGTTGAAAGCCCTGCTTGCACGGAGCTAAGTGCGCCTCCAGTACGGCAGAGCTCTAGCTCTGCTCAGAGCCCCGATCTGGCAGAGTTCCTGGCGCGAGGCTGCTCTGCCGGGGGCTAGCCTTGCCCAGACTTGCCTTGCTTTTAGGCTGCCTCTCCAGGAAGGAGCAGGCAGCAGGAGCCTGGGAGTCGCCACTGGCGCCTTTCTTGCCTCAGCTCCAATCCTGCCTTGCCTTTGCACTTAGGTCCCAGTCCTCCTTAAGGAGAGCTTAGGGGCTGGTGGGTTGCACACTGCCAAGGGCTCCAGCAGTGAGAATTCTGTCAGAGGGAAGGGAAGGGCAACTGCAGGGCTCCTCCAGCGGTTGCTTGGCCGCCCAGATTCAGCGCCACACGGAGAGCACCAGGCTCCCAGGTCCCTGGCTGGGGTTTTCAGCCCCGCACACACGGAGGCTGATTCCTTGGGTGCCCAGAAAGTGTATGACAGACGTAGGTTCCCTAGCACTCTCCTCCCCAGCAGAGACATGTGCAGGTGTTTGGGGCCTGATCCTGCGTGTCTGGGTTCCTGCCCACAGCCCCAACTCAGGGGAAGCAGCCCCTGAGGCAAGACCTGCTGGAGGAGCCCTGCGCCCCCGCCTGATAGGCGAGTGCACAGCCAGCAGGGAAGCGAGCCTCCTCGGGGGAAGAGGAGGCAGCAAGTCCCCGTCAAGCTGAAATCCCTGCTTACACGAAGCTAAGTGCGACTCCAGTACGGCAGATCTCTAGCTCTGTTCAGAGGCCCGATCTGGCAGAGTTCCTGGCACCAAGATGCTCTGCCATAGGCGAGCCTTGCGCAGACTTGCCTTGCTTTAAGGCTCCCTCCCCAGGAAGGAGCAGGCTGTGTGAGGCTCGGAAACGCCACTGGCGCCTTCCTGGCTTCAGCTCTACCCCTGCCTTGCCTTTGCACTTAGGTCCCAAGCGTCCTTGAGGAGGGCTTAGGGGCTGGTGGGTTGCACACTGCCAAGGGCTCCAGCAGTGAAAGCTCTGTCAGAGGGAAGCGAAGGGCAACAGCAGGGCTCCTTCAGCGGTTCCTTGGCCGCCCAGACAAAGCTCCGCACGGAGAGCACCAGGTTCCAAGGGCCCCTGGCTGGGTTTTGCATCCCCACACTCCCAGAGGCTGACTCCGTGGGTGCCTAGAAAGTGTGTGAGAGACGTAGGTTCCCTAGCACTCTCCTCCCCAGCAGAGACATGTGCAGGTGGTTGGGGCCTTATCCTGCGTGTCTGGGTTCCCGCCCACAGCCTCAACTCAGGGGAAGCAGCCCCTGAGGCAAGACCTGCTGGAGGAGCCCTGCGCGCCCGCCTGATAGGCGAGAGCACAGCCAGCAGTGTAGCGAGCCTCCTCGGGAGAAGAGGAGGCAGCCGAGCCCAGTCAAGAGGAAAGCCCTGCTTGCACGGAGCTAAGTGGGCCTCCAGTACGGCAGAGCTCTAGCTCTGCTCAGAGCCCCGATCTGGCAGAGTTTCTGGCGCGAGGCTGCTCGGCCGGGGGCTCGCCTTGCCCAGACTTGCCTTGCTTTTAGGCTCCCTCCCCAGGAAGGAGCTGTCTGAGCGAGCCTGGGAGACGCCACTGGTGCCTTCCTTGCCTCAGCTCCAATCCTGCCTTGCCTTTGCACATAGGTGCCAGGCGTCGGTTGGGGAGGGCTTAGGGGGTGGTGGGTTGCACACTGCCAAGGGCTTCAGCAGTGAGAGCTCTGTCAGAGGGAAGGGAAGGGCAACTGCAGGGCTCCTCCAGCGGTTTCTAGGCCGCCTAGAATCAGCGCCGCACCGAGAGCACCAGGCTCCCAGGGCCCCTGGCTGGGGTTTTCAGCCCCGCACACACGGAGGCTGATTCCTTGGGTGCCCAGAAAGTGTATGACAGACGTAGGTTCCCTAGCACTCTCCTCCCCAGCAGAGACATGTGCAGGTGGTTGGGGCCTGATCCTGCGTGTCTGGGTTCCTGCCCACAGCCCCAACTCAGGGGAAGCAGCCCCTGAGGCAAGACCTGCTGGAGGAGCCCTGCGCCCCCGCCTGATAGGCGAGTGCACAGCCAGCAGGGAAGCGAGCCTCCTCGGGGGAAGAGGAGGCAGCCCAGCCCCGTCAAGTTGAAAGCCCTGCTTGCACGGAGCTAAGTGCGCCTCCAGTACGGCAGAGCTCTAGCTCTGCTCAGAGCCCCGATCTGGCAGAGTTCCTGGCGCGAGGCTGCTCTGCCGGGGGCTAGCCTTGCCCAGACTTGCCTTGCTTTTAGGCTGCCTCTCCAGGAAGGAGCAGGCAGCAGGAGCCTGGGAGTCGCCACTGGCGCCTTTCTTGCCTCAGCTCCAATCCTGCCTTGCCTTTGCACTTAGGTCCCAGTCCTCCTTAAGGAGAGCTTAGGGGCTGGTGGGTTGCACACTGCCAAGGGCTCCAGCAGTGAGAATTCTGTCAGAGGGAAGGGAAGGGCAACTGCAGGGCTCCTCCAGCGGTTGCTTGGCCGCCCAGATTCAGCGCCACACGGAGAGCACCAGGCTCCCAGGGTCCCCTGGCTGGGGTTTTCAGCCCCGCACACACGGAGGCTGATTCCTTGGGTGCCCAGAAAGTGTATGACAGACGTAGGTTCCCTAGCACTCTCCTCCCCAGCAGAGACATGTGCAGGTGTTTGGGGCCTGATCCTGCGTGTCTGGGTTCCTGCCCACAGCCCCAACTCAGGGGAAGCAGCCCCTGAGGCAAGACCTGCTGGAGGAGCCCTGCGCCCCCGCCTGATAGGCGAGTGCACAGCCAGCAGGGAAGCGAGCCTCCTCGGGGGAAGAGGAGGCAGCAAGTCCCCGTCAAGCTGAAATCCCTGCTTACACGAAGCTAAGTGCGACTCCAGTACGGCAGATCTCTAGCTCTGTTCAGAGGCCCGATCTGGCAGAGTTCCTGGCACCAAGATGCTCTGCCATAGGCGAGCCTTGCGCAGACTTGCCTTGCTTTAAGGCTCCCTCCCCAGGAAGGAGCAGGCTGTGTGAGGCTCGGAAACGCCACTGGCGCCTTCCTGGCTTCAGCTCTACCCCTGCCTTGCCTTTGCACTTAGGTCCCAAGCGTCCTTGAGGAGGGCTTAGGGGCTGGTGGGTTGCACACTGCCAAGGGCTCCAGCAGTGAAAGCTCTGTCAGAGGGAAGCGAAGGGCAACAGCAGGGCTCCTTCAGCGGTTCCTTGGCCGCCCAGACAAAGCTCCGCACGGAGAGCACCAGGTTCCAAGGGCCCCTGGCTGGGTTTTGCATCCCCACACTCCCAGAGGCTGACTCCGTGGGTGCCTAGAAAGTGTGTGAGAGACGTAGGTTCCCTAGCACTCTCCTCCCCAGCAGAGACATGTGCAGGTGTTGGGGCCTTATCCTGCGTGTCTGGGTTCCCGCCCACAGCCTCAACTCAGGGGAAGCAGCCCCTGAGGCAAGACCTGCTGGAGGAGCCCTGCGCGCCCGCCTGATAGGCGAGAGCACAGCCAGCAGTGTAGCGAGCCTCCTCGGGAGAAGAGGAGGCAGCCGAGCCCAGTCAAGAGGAAAGCCCTGCTTGCACGGAGCTAAGTGGGCCTCCAGTACGGCAGAGCTCTAGCTCTGCTCAGAGGCCCCGATCTGGCAGAGTTCTGGCGCGAGGCTGCTCGGCCGGGGGCTCGCCTTGCCAGACTTGCCTTGCTTTTAGGCTCCCTCCCCAGGAAGGAGCTGTCTGAGGAGCCTGGGAGACGCCACTGGTGCCTTCCTTGCCTCAGCTCCAATCCTGCCTTGCCTTTGCACATAGGTGCCAGGCGTCGTTGGGGAGGGCTTAGGGGGTGGTGGGTTGCACACTGCCAAGGGCTTCAGCAGTGAGAGCTCTGTCAGAGGGAAGGGAAGGGCAACTGCAGGGCTCCTCCAGCGGTTTCTAGGCCGCCTCAGATTCAGCGCCGCACCGGAGAGCACCAGGCTCCCAGGGTCCCCTGGCTGGGGTTTTCAGCCCCGCACACACGGAGGCTGATTCCTTGGGTGCCCAGAAAGTGTATGACAGACGTAGGTTCCCTAGCACTCTCCTCCCCAGCAGAGACATGTGCAGGTGGTTGGGGCCTGATCCTGCGTGTCTGGGTTCCTGCCCACAGCCCCAACTCAGGGGAAGCAGCCCCTGAGGCAAGACCTGCTGGAGGAGCCCTGCGCCCCCGCCTGATAGGCGAGTGCACAGCCAGCAGGGAAGCGAGCCTCCTCGGGGGAAGAGGAGGCAGCAAGTCCCCGTCAAGCTGAAATCCCTGCTTCCACGAAGCTAAGTGCGACTCCAGTACGGCAGATCTCTAGCTCTGTTCAGAGGCCCGATCTGGCAGAGTTCCTGGCACCAAGATGCTCTGCCATAGGCGAGCCTTGCGCAGACTTGCCTTGCTTTAAGGCTCCCTCCCAGGAAGGAGCAGGCTGTGTGAGGCTCGGAAACGCCACTGGCGCCTTCCTGGCTTCAGCTCTACCCCTGCCTTGCCTTTGCACTTAGGTCCCAAGCGTCCTTGAGGAGGGCTTAGGGGCTGGTGGGTTGCACACTGCCAAGGGCTCCAGCAGTGAAAGCTCTGTCAGAGGGAAGCGAAGGGCAACAGCAGGGCTCCTTCAGCGGTTCCTTGGCCGCCCAGACAAAGCTCCGCACGGAGAGCACCAGGTTCCAAGGGCCCCTGGCTGGGTTTTGCATCCCCACACTCCCAGAGGCTGACTCCGTGGGTGCCTAGAAAGTGTGTTGAGAGACGTAGGTTCCCTAGCACTCTCCTCCCCAGCAGAGACATGTGCAGGTGGTTGGGGGCCTTATCCTGCGTGTCTGGGTTCCCGCCCACAGCCCTCAACTCAGGGAAGCAGCCCCTGAGGCAAGACCTGCTGGAGGAGCCCTGCGCGCCCGCCTGATAGGCGAGAGCACAGCCAGCAGTGTAGCGAGCCTCCTCGGGAGAAGAGGAGGCAGCCGAGCCCAGTCAAGAGGAAAGCCCTGCTTGCACGGAGCTAAGTGGGCCTCCAGTACGGCAGAGCTCTAGCTCTGCTCAGAGCCCGATCTGGCAGAGTTTCTGGCGCGAGGCTGCTCGGCCGGGGGCTCGCCTTGCCCAGACTTGCCTTGCTTTTAGGCTCCCTCCCCAGGAAGGAGCTGTCTGAGGCGAGCCTGGGAGACGCCACTGGTGCCTTTCCTTGCCTCAGCTCCAATCCTGCCTTGCCTTTGCACATAGGTGCCAGGCGTGGTTGGGGAGGGCTTAGGGGGTGGTGGGTTGCACACTGCCAAGGGCTTCAGCAGTGAGAGCTCTGTCAGAGGGAAGGGAAGGGCAACTGCAGGGCTCCTCCAGCGGTTTCTAGGCCGCCTAGAATCAGCGCCGCACCGAGAGCACCAGGCTCCCAGGGCCCCTGGCTGGGGTTTTCAGCCCCGCACACACGGAGGCTGATTCCTTGGGTGCCCAGAAAGTGTATGACAGACGTAGGTTCCCTAGCACTCTCCTCCCCAGCAGAGACATGTGCAGGTGGTTGGGGCCTGATCCTGCGTGTCTGGGTTCCTGCCCACAGCCCCAACTCAGGGGAAGCAGCCCCTGAGGCAAGACCTGCTGGAGGAGCCCTGCGCCCCCCGCCTGATAGGCGAGTGCACAGCCAGCAGGGAAGCGAGCCTCCTCGGGGGAAGAGGAGGCAGCCCAGCCCCGTCAAGTTGAAAGCCCTGCTTGCACGGAGCTAAGTGCGCCTCCAGTACGGCAGAGCTCTAGCTCTGCTCAGAGCCCCGATCTGGCAGAGTTCCTGGCGCGAGGCTGCTCTGCCGGGGGCTAGCCTTGCCCAGACTTGCCTTGCTTTTAGGCTGCCTCTCCAGGAAGGAGCAGGCAGCAGGAGCCTGGGAGTCGCCACTGGCGCCTTTCTTGCCTCAGCTCCAATCCTGCCTTGCCTTTGCACTTAGGTCCCAGTCCTCCTTAAGGGAGAGCTTAGGGGCTGGTGGGTTGCACACTGCCAAGGGCTCCAGCAGTGAGAATTCTGTCAGAGGGAAGGGAAGGGCAACTGCAGGGCTCCTCCAGCGGTTGCTTGGCCGCCCAGATTCAGCGCCACACGGAGAGCACCAGGCTCCCAGGGCCCCTGGCTGGGGTTTTCAGCCCCGCACACACGGAGGCTGATTCCTTGGGTGCCCAGAAAGTGTATGACAGACGTAGGTTCCCTAGCACTCTCCTCCCCAGCAGAGACATGTGCAGGTGTTTGGGGCCTGATCCTGCGTGTCTGGGTTCCTGCCCACAGCCCAACTCAGGGGAAGCAGCCCCTGAGGCAAGACCTGCTGGAGGAGCCCTGCGCCCCCGCCTGATAGTCGAGTGCACAGCCAGCAGGGAAGCGAGCCTCCTCGGGGGAAGAGGAGGCAGCAAGTCCCTGTCAAGCTGAAATCCCTGCTTACACGAAGCTAAGTGCGCATCCAGTACGGCAGATCTCTAGCTCTGCTTCAGAGGCCCCGATCTGGCAGAGTTCCTGGCACCAAGATGCTCTGCCATAGGCGAGCCTTGCGCAGACTTGCCTTGCTTTAAGGCTCCCTCCCCAGGAAGGAGCAGGCTGTGTGGAGGCCTCGGAAACGCCACTGGCGCCTTCCTGGCTTCAGCTCTACCCCTGCCTTGCCTTTGCACTTAGGTCCCAAGCGTCCTTGAGGAGGGCTTAGGGGCTGGTGGGTTGCACACTGCCAAGGGCTCCAGCAGTGAAAGCTCTGTCAGAGGGAAGCGAAGGGCAACAGCAGGGCTCCTTCAGCGGTTCCTTGGCCGCCCAGACAAAGCTCCGCACGGAGAGCACCAGGTTCCAAGGGCCCCTGGCTGGGTTTTTGCATCCCCACACTCCCAGAGGCTGACTCCGTGGGTGCCTAGAAAGTGTGTGAGAGACGTAGGTTCCCTAGCACTCTCCTCCCCAGCAGAGACATGTGCAGGTGGTTGGGGCCTTATCCTGCGTGTCTGGGTTCCCGCCCACAGCCTCAACTCAGGGGAAGCAGCCCCTGAGGCAAGACCTGCTGGAGGAGCCCTGCGCGCCCGCCTGATAGGCGAGAGCACAGCCAGCAGTGTAGCGAGCCTCCTCGGGAGAAGAGGAGGCAGCCGAGCCCAGTCCAAGAGGAAAGCCCTGCTTGCACGGAGCTAAAGTGCGGCCTCCAGTACGGCAGAGCTCTAGCTCTGCTCAGAGCCCCGATCTGGCAGAGTTTCTGGCGCGAGGCTGCTCGGCCGGGGGCTCGCCTTGCCCCAGACTTGCCTTGCTTTTAGGCTCCCTCCCCAGGAAGGAGCTGTCTGAGCGAGCCTGGGAGACGCCACTGGTGCCTTCCTTGCCTCAGCTCCAATCCTGCCTTGCCCTTTGCACATAGGTGCCAGGCGTGGTTGGGGAGGGCTTAGGGGGTGGTGGGTTTGCACACTGCCAAGGGCTTCAGCAGTGAGAGCTCTGTCAGAGGGAAGGGAAGGGCAACTGCAGGGGCTCCTCCAGCGGTTTTCTAGGCCGCCTAGAATCAGCGCCGCACCGAGAGCACCAGGCCTCCCAGGGCCCCTGGCTGGGGTTTTCAGCCCCGCACACACGGAGGCTGATTCCTTGGGTGCCCAGAAAGTGTATGACAGACGTAGGTTCCCTAGCACTCTCCTCCCCAGCAGAGACATGTGCAGGTGGTTGGGGCCTGATCCTGCGTGTCTGGGTTTCCTGCCCACAGCCCCAACTCAGGGGAAGCAGCCCCTGAGGCAAGACCTGCTGGAGGAGCCCTGCGCCCCCGCCTGATAGGCGAGTGCACAGCCAGCAGGGAAGCGAGCCTCCTCGGGGGAAGAGGAGGCAGCCCAGCCCGTCAAGTTGAAAGCCCTGCTTGCACGGAGCTAAGTGCGCCTCCAGTACGGCAGAGCTCTAGCTCTGCTCAGAGCCCCCGATCTGGCAGAGTTCCTGGCGGCGAGATGCTCTGCGGGGCTAGCCTTGCCCAGACTTGCCTTGCTTTTAGGCTCCCTCCAGGAAGGAGCAGCAGCGGAGCCTGGGAGTCCGCCACTGGCGCCTTTCTTGGCCTCAGCTCCAATCCTGCCTTGGCCTTTGCACTTAGGTCCCAGTCCTTAGGAGGGCTGGTAGGGGTTTGGTGGG
>NW_017195532.1:0-8882 GCF_001704415.2 Capra hircus
ACAGCTCGGGAGGAAAGCGCACGTGCATGCCCCCACTCGAGTAAGGACTGACTGCCCTGGGGAGACTCCAGAAGTACCAAGGTCTATGTCAGCACTGGAGAGGAATCCTCAGGTTACAGCACGACTCCCCACAAGAACTTATGCTCCGGCATCAACGGGAGAGAATCCCAGAGGCCCCAAGCTACTCACATGGGGACTGGCCTTTCCTGAGGCTAACAGAACGGGTCCCTGAGGTCCCCATCGTAAGTCGAGAGCACTGCCACAACTCAAAAAATCCAGGAGGTTTCCATCCAGGCGAGATGAGGCCCATTTCCGCTGAGGCGTCTGGAGTCTAATCACTTCTAATATCTGGAACTTCCAAATGAAATCACACCATTGCTGCAACTCAAGAAGTTCCCCGACATACCCGTCTCCACTTGAGACGAAGCACGAGAGTCCGCGCCCACATCCAGAGGAGCCCCGTTTCCGCCTCCTACCTCGAGAGGAGGTATCCTTTCCCTGCGTGGTCGGGAAAGAATTCCCGGCATTTCCGTCGCATCTCAAGAGGAGGCGCTCTCCAGGAAAGGCGAGAGGAACTCCAGGGTCGTGCTACCATTCCCAGAGTCCCCAGATGCCTCAGTCCATTCCAGGGAAACCTGTTTACCCTGTACTGCCTCGAATTTCAAGCCGAGTATCGACTCACACCACGGTGGCACGTGGGACAGCCCTGTGGGAAAAGCCTCGTGGGAAAGCCTCGAAGCCTCGAGGGAAAGCCTCGTGTGAAAGCCTCGAGGAAAAGCCACAGATCCCTTGATCACGCGAAGGAAGCACGACACTGCTGCTACAGCTCGGGAGGAAAGCGCATGTGCATGCCCCCACTCGAGACGAGGACTGACTCCCTGGGGAGACTCGAGAAATACCCCAAGATCCATGTCAGCACTGGAGAGGAATTCTCAGGTTCCGGCACTGACTCCACACAAGGTCTTAGGCCACAGCATCGACGGGAGAGGAATCCTGAGAGGCCCCCGAGCAACTTGCACGGGGACTTGCCTTTCCTGAGGCCACCAGAGCGGGTCCCTGAAGTCCCCGTCGTAAGTCGAGAGCACCTGCCGCAACTCGACAAAATCCAGGAGGTTCTCCCCCTCCAAGCGAGATGAGGCCAATTTCCGCAGAGGCGCCTCGAGGCTAATCACACCTAACTCTGGAACTTCCAAAGGGTTCTTCACACCCTTGCTGCAACTCAAGAAGTTCCTGACATACCCGTCTCCACTTGAGAGGAAGCACGAGAGTCCCGGCCACATCCAGAGGAGCCCCGTTTCCGCCTCCTAGCCTGAGATGAGGGATTCTTTCCCTGCGTGGTCCTGAAAGAATTCCCGGCGTTCCCGTCGCAACTCAAGAGGAGGCGCTCTCCACAGGAAAGGTGAGAGGAACTCCAGGGTCGTGCCACCATTCCCAGAGACAACCAGATGTCTCAGTCATTCCAGGGAAAACTGTTTTCCCTGCACTGCCTCGACTTTCAAGCTGAGGATCGACTCACACCACGGTGGCACGTGGGAAAGCCCTGTGTGAAAGCCTCGTGGAAGCCGAGGAAAGCCCATGATCCCTTGATCCACGGAAGGGAAGTACGACCGTGCTGCTACAGTTCGGGAGGAAAGCCGCACGTGCATGCCCCCACTCGAGTCGAGGACTGACTCCCCTGGGGAGACTCCAGAATTACCCCAAGATCCATGTCAGCACTGGAGAGGAATCCTCAGGTTCCGGCACTGATTCCACACAACGTCTTAGGCCCCGTGCATCGACGGGAGAGGAATCCTGACAGGCCCCCGTGAAACTCGCAAGGGAAATGGCCTTTCCTGAAGGCCACCAGAGCGGGTCCCTGTGGTCCCGGTCAGTAAGTCGAGAGCACTGCCGCAACTCGGATCAACTCCAGGAGGTTCTACCCTCCGGGCGAGATCGGCCCATTTCCGCTGAGGCGTCTCGAGGCTAATCACACCTGTAACCTGGAACTTCCGAAGGGTCCTCCACACCCTTGCTGCATCTCAAGAAGTTCCCCGACATACCCGTCTCCACTCGAGAGGAAGCACGAGAGTCCCCGACTATCCAGAGAGGCCACGTTTCCACCTCCTAGCTCGAGAAGAGAGATCCTTTCCCTGCGTGGCTCGGGGAAAGAATTCGCCGGCGTTCCCGTCGCATCTCAAGAGGTGGCGCTCTCCAGGGGAAAAGGGAGAGGAACTCCAGGTTCGTGCCACCATTGCCAGAGTCCCCCAGATGTCTCAGTCCATTCCAGGGAACCTGGTTTTCCCTGCACTGCCTCGACTTTCAAGCCGAGGATCGACTCACACCACGGTGGCACGTGGGACAGCCCTGTGGGAAAGCCTCATGGGAAAGCCTCGTGGGAAAGCCTCGTGGGAAAGCCTCGTGGAAAGCCTCGTGGGAAAGCCTCGAGGGAAAGGCACAGATCCCTTGATCCAAGCATAGGGAAGGTGACACTGCTGCTTCAGCTCAGGAGGAAAGCGCACGTGCATGCCCCCGCTCGGAGACGAGGACTGACTCCCCTGGGGAGACTGCAGAAGTACCCCAGGATCCATGTCTGCACTGGAGAGGAATGCTCAGGTTCCGGTACCGACTCCATACAAGATCTTAGGCCCTGGCATCGACGAGAGAGGAATCCCGAGAGGCCCCAAAGCAACTCGCATGTGGACTGGCCTTTCCTGAGGCCACCAGAGCGGGTCCCTGAGGTCCCCGTCGTAAGTCGAGAGCGGCCTGCCACAACTCGAGAAAATTCAGGAGGTACTCCCCTCCAGGCGAGATGAGGCCCATTTCCCAGAGGCGTATCGAGGCTAATCACACCTAACCTATGGAACTTCCAAAGGGTCTTCACACCCTTGCTGCAACTCAAGAAGTTCCCTGACATACCCGTCTCCACTCGAGAGGAAGCACGAGATTCCCGCCCCCATCTAGAGGAGCCCGTTTCCGCCTCCTAGCTCGAGAGGAGGGATCCTTTCCCTGTGTTCTCGGGAAAGAATTCCCGGCGTTCCCGTCGCATCTCAAGAGGAGGCCCTCTCCACAGGAGAGGCGAGAGGAACTCCAGGGTGTGCCACCAATCTGAGAGTCCCCCAGATGTCTCAGTCCATTCCAGGGAAACCTGTTTTCCCTGCAATGCCTGGACTTTAAAGCCGAGGATCGATGCACACCACGGTGGCACGTGGGACAGCCCTGTGGGAAAGCCACGTGGGAAAGCCTCGTGGGAAAGCCTCGAGGGAAAGCCCCTGATCCCTTGATCCACGGGAAAGGAAGTGCAACACTGCTGCTACAGCTCGGGAGGAAAGCACACGTGCATGCCCCCACTCGAGATGAGGACTGACTCCCTTGGGGAGAGTCCTGAAGTACCCCAAGATCCATGTCATCACTGGAGAGGAATCCTCAGGTACCGGCACCAACTCCGCACAAGGTATTAGGCCCCGGCAACGACGGGAGACGAATCCCGAGAGGCCCCGGAGCAACTCGCAAGGGACTAGCCTTTCCTGAGGCCACAGAACGTGTCCCTGAGGTCCCCGTCGTAATTCGAGAGCACATGCCCCAACTCGAGAAAATCCAGGAGGTTTTCCCCTCCAGGCGAGGTGAGGCCCATTTCTGCTCAGGCATCTCGAGGCAAATCACACCTATCAACTGGAAATTCCAAAGGGTCCTTCACACCCTTGCTGCACCTCAAGAATTTCCCCGACATACCCGTCTCCACTCGAGAGGAAGCACTAGAGTCCCGCCATATCCAGAGGTGCCCCGTTTGCGCCTCATAGCTCTGAGAGGAGGGATCCTGTCCCTGCGAGTTCGGAAAAGAATTTCCGTTATTCCCGTCGCATCCCAAGACGAGGCGCTCTCCACAGGAAAGGCGAGAGGAACTCCAGGGTCGTGCCACCATTGCCAGAGTTCCACTGATGTCTCAGTCCATTAAAGGGAAATCTGTTTTCCCAGCACTGCCTCGACTTTCAAGCCGAGGATCGACTCACACCAAGGTGGCACGTGGGACAGCACTGTGGGAAAGCCTCGTGGGAAAGCTTCGTGGGAAAGCCTAGATGGAAAGACACAGATCCCTTGATCCACGCTACGGGAAGCGTGATACTGCTGCTACAGCTCGGGTGGAAAGCGCACGTGCATGCCCCCACTCGAGACGAGGACTGACTCCCCTGGGGGAGACTCCAGAAGTACCCCAAGATCCATGTCATCACTGCAGAGGAATCCTCAGGTTCTGGCACGACTGCACACAAGGTCTTAGGCCGGCATCGAAGGGAGGAGGAATCCCGAGAGGCCCCCGAGCAACTCGCATGGGGACTGGCCTTTCCTGAGGCCACCAGAGCGGGTCCCTGAGGTCCCCGTCGAAAGTCGAGAGCACCTGCTGAAACTCGAGAAAATCCAGGAGGTTCTCCCCTCCAGGCGAGATGAGGCCCGTTTCGCTGAGGCCTTATCGAGGCTAATCACACCTACACCTCTGGAACTTTCAAGGGTCCTTCACACCCTTTCTGGAACTCAAGAAGTTCCCCGACATACCCGTCTCCACTCGAGAGGAAGCAGGAGAGTCCCGCCCACATCCAGAGGGCCCCGTTTCCGCCTCCTAGCTCGAGAGGAGGGATCCTTTCCCTGCGTGGTCGGGAAAGAATTCCTGGCGTTCCCGTCGCATCTCAAGAGGAGGCGCTCTCCACAGGAAAGGCGAGAGGAACTCCAGGGTCGTGCCACCATTCCCAGAGTCCCCCATATGACTCAGTCCATTACAGGGAAACCTGTTTTCCCTGCACTGCCTCGACTTTCAAGCCGAGGATCGACTCACACCACGGAGGCACGTGGGACAGCCCTGTGGAAAGCCTCGTGGGAAAGCCTCGTGGGAAAGCCTCGAGGGAAAGCCCCTGATCCCTTGATTCACGTGAAGGCAAGTGTGACACTGCTGCTAGAGTGGGAGGTAAGCACACGTGCATGCCCCCTCTTGAGACGAGGACTGACTCCCCTGGGGAGACTCCAGAAGTACCCCAAGATCCATTTCAGCACTGGAGAGGAATCCTCCGTTTCCGACACCGACTCCACAAAAGGTCTTAGGCCCCGGCATCGTCTCTAGAGGAATCCCGAGAGGCCCCGAGCAACTCGCATGGGGACTGGCCTGTTCCTGAGGCACAAGAGCGGGTCCCTGAGGTCCCGTCGTAAGTCGAGAGCACTGCCGCAACTCGAGAAAAATCCAGGAGGTTCTCCCTCCAGTCGACATGAGACCCATTTCAGCTGAGGCGTCTCGAGGCTAATCACACCTAACCTCAGGAACTTCCAAAAGGGTCCTTCACACCCTTGCTGCAACTCAAGAAGTTCCCCCGACATACCGTCTCCACTCGAGAGGAAGCACGAGAGTTCTGCCCACATCCAGAGGAGCCCCGTTTCCTACTCTTGCTCGAGAGAAAGGATCCTGTCCCTGCGTGATGGGAAAGAATTCCCGGCGTTCCTTTCGCATCTCAAGAGGAGGCGCTCTCCACAGGAAAGGCGGAGGAACTCCAGGGTCGTGCCACCACTCCCACAGTCCCCCAGATGTCTCAGTCCATTCCAGGGAAACCTGCTTTCCCTGCACTGCCTCGACGTTCAAGCCGAGGATCGACTTACACCACGGTGGCACGTGGGACAGCCCTGTGGGAAAGACTCGTGGGAAAGCCTCGTCGGAAATCCTCGAGGGAAAGCCACAGATCCCTTGAACCACGCGAAGGGAAGCGCGACACTGCTGCTACAGCTCGGGAGAAAAGGCACGTGCCTGCCCCCACTCGAGACGAGGACTGACTCCCCTGGGGAGACTCCTGAAGTACCCCAAGATCAGTGTCAGCACTGGAGAGGATCCTCAGGTTCCGGCACTTTCTCCACACAAGGTCTTAGGCCCCAGCATCGACCGCAGAGGAATCCCGAGAGACACCCGAGCAACTCGCATGGGGACTGGCCTTTCCTGAGGCCACCAGAGTGGTTTCCTGAGGTTCATGTGGTAAGTCGAGAGCACCTGCGCAACTCGAGCAAATCCAGGAGGTTCTCCCCTCCAGGCGAGATGAGGCCATTTCGATGAGGCGTCTCGAGGCTAATCACGGCTAACCTCTGGAACTTCCAAAGGGTCCTTCACACCCTTGCTGCAACTCAAGAAGTTCCCCGACATACCCGTCTCCACTCGAGATGAAGCAAGAGATCCCGCCCACATCCAGAGGATCTCCGTTTCCGCCTCATAGCTCGAGAGGAGGGGTCCTTTCACTGCGTGGTCGGGAAAGAATTCCCGGTGTTCCCGTCGCATCTCAAGTTGAAGCGCTCTCCACAGGCAAGGCGAGAGGGACTCCAGGGTCGTGACACCATTCCAGAGACCCCAGATGTCTCAGTCCATTCCAGGGAAACCTGTTTTCCTGCACTGCCTCGACTTTCAAGCCGAGGATAGACTCACGCCACGGTGGCACGTGGGACAGCCCTGTGGGAAACTCCGGAGTTCCGGCCGGTCGGATGCCGTCGAGCCGTAAGGACTGTGGGTATTCGCTGCCCGCAGAGCCTGGGAGGATTCCTGCTCAGCAGGGTCTACATGGGAACGGGGGTACTTTTCTGGGTGGTCGCCTAGGAGTCATTTCCTGTCGGGGCTCGATGTCCAGCGGGGGGGCAATTGGCACGGTCGCCTCCGGAGCGTTTTACAGCAGGTCACGCGTCCCTTTCGCGGGATCAATGGAGCTTTGTTGCTTTCCCGAAGCTTGTCCACTTACGCATTATTCGCCCAACGGAAGGCTGCCCACAGCGGTCTCTCAGTGCGTTGCTCACGTACTTCAATCAACCCCTCATTTTACATTTCAGTCCACTAGTCTTCTCTTTTTCCAATTAGTGAGGCATTTTGCTACAAGATACTGGACGTGGGTGCAACCTATGTGAGTGACCCTCTGCGTTCATCGACGACGAGTTGAAAAAAGCAGGTGGCAGGAAACAGGTGCCTCTCCTTCAATTTGAACACTGGACAAAGCCATCGAACACTCAGGGTCTCACTGACCCCACTGCGAGAACAGAGTGCATCAGCCCTTTAGCGCACTACTGAGCTACATGGGCGTGATCGCGTCCGAGGCGAACGGCTGTCCTAAGGAGGTTAGATAAATGAGTCAGCCCCACTTGAGGAAAAAGGCCGACGAAACGGGCCAGATGCTCGCGTACCGACGGCAAGGGAAAAGACCGGTCGCGCGTCGGGGAGCAGAGCGAATTCCGTGCTTCGTGGATGTCAGTCGGTGCGTTCGGTCTCAGGAGGTTAACGTGGTATCGGGTGAACTTTGATTCAGTCAAGGTTGAAGACCTTGGTGAAGTCCAGAGGTTTAGTTGTTGGATTATGCCTTGCGAGAAACTGGTAACATCTATTTAATTCTTGAAAGGACATATAAACCACAACATTAAATGCGAGAGTGAGCGTGAGTGTGGTGAGAGGTGCACAAGTGTCGCCAGTGAAGTTTTCAGTTTTTAATATCGGCACTCTGACTTTTGCACGGAGCACGATAAGCTGGAATTTGGCATGAGTGTCTTGGCATTGGTTGAAAAATGATTTCTGGATCAGAAGTCTCCCAGTCCTCTGGTTGGCAGGAACTGATCGCCAGTGCAGCAACCAGTGTGTTGGTGCTCTTTCAGCCAAATGGTGCCTCCATTTCTCCGGCTTATTTGAGAACCTCCTGGATTCCCGGAAAATGTTTCGCAGGGCCCTTTCTGACTTATCGACGGTGCCTCGTGACCCAAATCTGTCGCCAGATAAAGCCAAAATCCCCATCGAGTCTCTGTCCTCTCGGGTATTCCTTTCTTCTTCATCCGTGGTCCTAAAACTCTGTGTTACTTGCCTGGAAACTTCTGGAATTGTATCCTCGTCGCATTTGCTGGACATTGATCTGGTAACTCTAGTCTCCCAGGATTCAGGACCTTCTTTTCGGATGGGTGACATTGCACGGCCATTTCCTTCCCTGGACTGTACACAGTAGACGGCTTTTCCTTGTCATTACAAACTTGTTAGCTCCCTTCGAGCCCCACTAGCCGTCCCAGTGAGCTCCCACAGCTCCCCTCACCGTGGGAGTTCGATCCTCCTGAAAGCGACAGTGCCAGGAAATACAGTCCTTGATGACTTGGAGAAATTCGACTTCTTGAATTTGCACGACCCTGATCTCTCCTTCCTTTAGAGCCCTCCTTCTTAATCGACGTATTATGGGGGCTCGGGGGGATTCTTTCCCGCCAACTACGCATGGAATTAGAATTTCCTCTCCTGCTGTTCGGAGCTATAGAGCGGTGAAACTGGGGTGTTTCTGTTTTTTTGGTTTTGTATGGTTTTTGTTGTTTTTGTTACCCTTGTCCGTGCTTGGGCTCCTTCTGGGGAATTGCGTCCTCGTGCTTGCCCTTTTCGGAGTGAACGGTTTAATGTTTTCGGAACTTCTTTTTTTGGGGGAGTTGCAGCAACGGGGTGCGAAGGACCTTTTGAATTTTCCAGAGGTTTGGTTGATTACCTCGGAGAGCCACGGAAATTGGCCCCACTCTCGCTCGGAGAAACCCTCTGGATTCTCTGAGTTGCCCGCGTCCTCGACTTTACACGGGGACCCCCCAGACCCCCTGCTGGTTCCTCAGGAAAAGGCATCCCGAGGTATTGTTGCGTGCGGGCTCTCGGTATCCTTCTGCGCCGTCAACTGTCGTACTTTAATACCTTGTTAGTTCGATGCCTAAACCTAGGATTCCTCTCATGTGCTGACAATGGACCTTGGTACTTCTGGGTCTCCCAGGGAGTCAATCCTCTCTCGATGGGGCATCGTCACGTGCTTCCTCCGACTAGCAGCAGTGTCACACTTCGCCTTCGCTCGTGAATCAAGATCGTGCTTTCCCTAGCACCTCCCACTGGGTCTTCCACGAGTCTT
>NW_017195533.1:0-20429 GCF_001704415.2 Capra hircus
GAGAGCTCCTCCACTTGAAATGCGACGGGAACACCGGGAATTCTTTCCCGGACACTCAGGGAAAGGATCCCTCCTCTCGAGCAAGGAGGCGGACACGGGCTCCTCTGGATGTGGGCGGGACTCTCGTGCTTCCTCTCGTAATTCTTTCCCGTACACCAGCGATTGGATCCCTCCTCTCGAGCTAGGAGACGGAAATGGGCTTCTCTGGATGTGGGCGGGACTTTCGTGCTTCCTCTCGAGTGGAGACGGGATATGTCGGGGAACTTCTTGAGTTGCAGCAAGGGTGTGAAGGACCCTTTGGAAGTTCCAGAGGCTAGGTGTCATTAGCCTCGAGATGCCTCAGCGGAAATGGGCCTCATCTCGCCTGGAGGGGAGAACCTCCTGGATTTTCTCGAGTTGCGGCAGGTGCTCTCGCCTTACGATGGGGACCTCAGGGACCCGCTCTGGTGGCCTCAGGAAAGGCCAGTCCCCATGCGAGTTGCTCGGGGCCTCTCGGGATTCCTCTCCCGTCGATGCCCGGGCCTAAGACCTTGTGTGGAGTCGGTGCCGGGACCTGAGGCATCCTCTCCAGTGCTGACATGGATCCTGGAATACTCTGGAGTCTCCCCAGGGAAGTCAGTCCTCGTCTCGTTTGGGGGCATTCACGTGCGCTTTCCTCCCGAGCTGTAGCACAGTGTTACGCTTCCCTTCGCGTGGATCAAGGGATCTGTGGCTTTCCCTTGAGGCTTTCCCACGAGGCTTTCCCACGATGCTTTCCCACAGGGCTGTCCCACGTGCCACCGTGGTGTGAGTCTATCCTCGGCTTGAAAGTCGAGGCAGTGCAGGGAAAAGAGATTTCCCTGGAATGGACTGAGACATCTGGGGGTCTCTGGGAATGGTGTCACGACCCTGGAGTCCCTCTCGCCTTGCCTTTGGAGAGCGCTTCAACTTGAGATGCGACGGGAACGCCGGGAATTCTTTCCCGACCACGCAGTGAAAGGACCCCTCCTCTCGAGCTATGAGGCGAGAAACGGAGATCCTCTGGATGTGGGCGGGATTCTCTTGCTTCATCTCGAGTGGAGACGGGTATGTCGGGGAACTTCTTGAGTTGCAGCAAGGGTGTGAAGGACCCTTTGGAAGTTCCAGAGGTTAGCTGTGATTAGCCTCGAGACGCCTCAGCGGAAATGGGCGTCATCTCGCATGGAGAGGAGAACCTCCTGGATTTTCTCGGGTTGTGGCTGGTGCTCTCGACTTACGACGGGGACCTCAGGGACTCTCTCTGGTGGTCTCAGGAAAGGCCAGTCCCCATGTGAGTTGCTCGGTGGCCTCTCGGATTCCTGTCCCGTCGATGCCGGGGCCTAAGACCTTGTGTGGAGTCGGTGCCGGAACCTGAGGATTCCTCGCCAGTGCTGACATGGATATTGGGGTACTTCTGGAGTCTCCCCAAGGGAGTCAGTCCTCGTCTCGAGTGAGGGCATGCACGTGCGCTTACCTCCCGAGCTGTAGCAGCAGTGTCATGCTTCCCTTCATGTGTATCAAGGGATCAGTGGCTTTCCCTCGAGGCTTTCCCACGAGGCTTTCCCACGAGGCTTTCCCACAGGGCTGTCCCACGTGCCACCGTGGTGCGAGTAGATCACCGGCTTGAAAGTCGAGGCTGTGCATGGAAAACAGGTTTCCCTGGAATGGACTGAGACATCTTTGGGACTCTGGAAATGGTGGCACGACCGTGGAGTTCCTCTGGCCTTTCCTGTGGAGAGCGCCTCCTCTGGAGATGCGACGGGAACGCCGGAAACTCTTTCCCGACCACACAGGGAAAGGATCCCACCTCTCGAGCTAGGAGGCGGAAACCGGGCTACTCTGGATGTGGGCGGGACTTTCGTGCTTCCTCTCGAGTGGAGACGGGTATCTCGGGGAACGTGTTGAGTTGCATCAAGGGTGTGAAGGACCCTTTGGAAGTTCCAGAGTTTACGTGTGATTAGCCTTGGGACGCCTCATCGGAAATGGGCCTCATCACGCCTGGAGGGGAGAACCTCCTGGATTTTCTCGAATTGCGGCAGGTGCTCTCGAATTACGACGAGGACCTCAGGGTCCCGCTCTGGTGGCCTCAGGAAAGGCCTGTCCCCATAAGAGTTGCTCGGGGGCCTGTCGGGATTTCTCTACTGTCGATGATGGGGCCTAAGACTTTGTGTGGAGTCGGTGCCGGAACCCGAGGATTCCTCTCCTGTGCTGACATGGCTTTTGGGGTACTTCTGGAGTCTCCCCAGGGGAGTCAGTCCTCGTCTCGAGTGGGGGCATGTACTTTCGCTTTCCTCCTGAGGTGTGGCAGCAGTGTCACGCTTCCCTTCGCGTGGTTCAAGGGATCTGTGGCTTTCCCTCGAGGCTTTCCCAGCAGTCTTTCCCACGAGGCTTTCCCACAGGGCTGTCCCACGTGCCATCGTAGTGTGAGTCGATCCTCCGCTTGAAAGTCGAGGCAGTGCCAGGAAAACAGCTTTCCCTGAAATGGACTGAGACATCTGGGGGACTCTGGGAATGGTGGCACGACCCTGGAGTTCCTCTCGCCTTTCCTGTGGAGAGCGCATCCTCTTGAGATGAGACGGGATCGCCGGGAATTCTTTCCCGACCACGCAGGGAAAGGATCCCTCCTCTCGAGCTAGGAGGTGGAAACGGGGCTCCTCTGGATGTGGGCGGGACTCTCGTGCTTCCTCTCGAGTGGAGACGGGTATGTCGGGGAACTTCTTGAGTTGCAGCAAGGGTGTGAAGGACCCTTTGGAAGTTTCAGAGGTTAGGTGTGATTAGCTACAAGACGCCTCAGCGTACAAGGGCCTCATCTCGCCAGAGGGGAGAACCTCCTACATTTTCTCGATTTGCAGCAGGTGCTCTCGACTTACGACTGAGACCTCAGGGACCCACTAGGTGTCCTCAGGAAAGACCAGTCCCCATGCGAGTTGCTCCGGGGCCTCTAGGGATTCCTGTCCCGTGGATTCCGGGGCCTAAGCCCTTGTGTGGAGTCGTTGCCGGAACCTGAGGATTCCTCTCCATTGCTGACATGGATCTTGGGGTACTTCTGGAGTCTCCCCAGGGAGTCAGTCCTCGTCTCGAGTGGGGGCATGCACGTGCGCTTTCCTCCCGAGCTGTAGCAGCAGTGTCACGCTTCCCTTCTCGTGTATCAAGGGATCTGTTGCTTTCCTTTGAGGCTTTCCCACGAGGCTTTCCCACAGGGCTCTCCCACGAGCCACCGTGGTGTGAGTCGATCCTTGGATTGAAAGTCGAGGCAGTGCAGGGAAACAGGTTTCCCTGGAATGGACTAAGACATCTGGGGGACTCTGGGAATGGTGTCACGACCCTGAAGTTCCTCTCGCCTTTCCTGTGGAGAGGGCCTCCTCTTGAGATGCGACGGGAATACCGGGAATTCTTTCCCAACACACAGGTAAAGGATCACTCCTCTCGAGCTATGAGGCGGAAACGGTGCGCCTCTGGATGTGGGCGGGACTCCCGTGCTTCGTCTCGAGTGGAGACGGGTATGTCGGGGAACTTCTTGAGTTGCAGCAATGGTGTGAAGGACCTTTTGGAAGTTCCAGATGTTAGATGTGATTAGCCTCGAGACGCCTCAGGGGAAATGGGCCTCATCTCGCCTGGAGGTGTGAACCTCCTGGATTTTGTCAAGTTGCGGCAGGTGCTCTCGACTTTCGAGAGGGACCTCAGGGACCCGCTCAGGTGGCCTTAGGAAAGACCAGTCCCCATGCGAGTTGCATGGGGGCCTCTCAGGTTCCTCTCCCGTCGATGCCGGGGCCTAAGACCTTATGTGCAGTCCGGGCCGGAAGCTGATGATTCCTCTCCAGTGCTGACATGGATCTTGGGTTGCTTCTGGAGTCTCCCCAGGGGAGTCAGTCCTCGGCTCGAGTGGGGGCATGCAAGTGTGCTTTCCTCCCGAGATGTAGCAGCAGTGGCACGCTTCCCATCGCGTGGATCAAGGGATCTGTGGCTTTCCATTGAGGCTTTCCCACGAGGCTTTCAAAGGAGGCTTTCCCACAGGGCTGTCCCAAGTGCCACCATGGTGTGAGTCGATCCTCGGCTTGAAGTCGAGGCAGTGCAGGGAAAACAGGTTTCCCTGGAATGGACTGAGACATCTGGGTGACTCAGGGCAAGGATCACGCCTCTCCAGCTATAAGGCGGAAACGGGGCTCCTCTGGATGTGGGCAGGACACTCGTGCTTCCTCTCGATTGGAGACGGGTATGTAGGGGAAGTTCTTGAGTTGCAGCAATGGTGTGAAGGACCCTTTGGAAGTTCCAGAGGTTAGGTGTGATTAGCCTCGAGACGCCTCAGAGGAAATGGGACTAAGCTCGCCTGGAGAGGAGAACCTCCTGGATTTTACCCAGTTGCGGCAGGTGCTCTCGAGTTACGACGGGTCCTCAGGGACCCCTCTGGTGGCCTCAGGAAAGGCCAGTCCCCATGCGAGTTACCAGGGGGCCTCTAGGGATTCCTCTCCCATCGATGCCGGTGCCTAAGACCTTGTGTGGAGTCGGGGCCAGACCCTGAGGATGCCTCTCCAGTGCTGACATGAATCTTTCCGTACTTCTGGAGTCTCACCAGGGAAGTCAGTCCTCTTCTCGTGTGAGGGCATGCAGCTGCCATTTCCTCGCGAGCTGCAACAGCAGTGTCACGCTTGCCGACGTGTGGATCAAGGGATCTGTCGCTTTCCATTGAGGCTTTCCCACGAGGCTTTCTAACAGGGCTGTTCCACGTGCCTCGGTGGTGTGAGTCGATCCTCGGCGTGAACGTCGAGGCAGTGCAGGGAAAACAGGTTCTTCTGGAATGAACTTAGACATCTGGGGGACTCTTGGAATGCTGGCAAGGCCCTGGAGTTCCTCTCGTCTTTCCTGTTGAGAGCGCCTCCTCTTGAGATGCGACGGAAAGGCCGGGAATTCTTTCCCGACGACGAAGGGAAAGGATCCCTCTTCTTGAGCTACGAGGCGGAAACGGGGCTCTGCTGGATGTGGGCGGGACCCTCGTCCTTCCTCTCGAGTGGAGATGGGTATGTCGGAGAACTTCTTGACTTGCAGCAAGGGTGTGAAGGACCCTTTCGAAGTTCCAGAGGTTAGGTGTGATTAGCCTCGAGACGCCTCAGCGGAAATGGGCCTCATCTCGCCTGGAGGGGAGAACCTCCTGGATTTTCTCTAGTTGCGGCAGGTGCTCTCGAGTTACGACGGAGACCTCAGGGACCCGCTCTGGTGACCTCAGGAAAGGCCAGTCCCCATGCGAGGTGCTAGGGGGCCTCTCAGGATTCCTCTCCCGTCGATGCCGGGGCCTAAGACCTTGTGTGGAGTCGGGACCAGAACCTGAGGATTCCTCTCTTGTGCTGACATGGATCTTGGCGTACTTCTGGAGTCTCCCAAGTGGCGTCAGTCCTCGGCTCGAGTGGGGTCATGCACGTGCGATTTCCTCCTGAGCGGTAGCAGCAGTGTCATGCTTCCCTTCTCGTGGATCAAGGAATCTGTGGCTTTCCCTGGAGTCTTTCCCATGAGGCTTTCCCACAGGGCTATTCCACTTGCCATCATGGTGTGAGTCGATCCTCGGCGTGAAAGTCGAACCAGTGCAGAGAAAACAGGAACCTCCTTCCCCACAGTAGGGGGTACACTGTCCCCTTGGGCGGGTATCTCCAGGGCACTCGCGCTGGGGGTTTGCCCGCGGAGGTGCGGGCCTCAGGCTCCACGTGAGAAAAGCCCCAAATGGCATTAGCTGCCAGTCCAGACGCTGGCCCCTCAGGTCTCTGGCCGGAGCCTTGGGCTCCAGGCAACTCAAAGCCCTCGGGGGTGGCACTCTGTGACTGCTGTAGGGAAAGGACGCCAAGAGCCCACGGAGGAGTTGGGGAGGGGGCATGGGGGAAACGGTGGCGAGGACAGCGAGGGATCTAGGTGGAGGCGCTGGAGAGAGCGTCTGGTGTCCCGGAATGCCTCGGAGGAGCCAGCGGGGGACAGTCGAGGCCCAGGGACCTGTGGAATGTGAAAAGGCGGGAAATCCCAGAGCAAGGCAGGCTGGGAAAGGGGGCGTTGGTGGCCAATTCAAAGGGACCTTGGGGCGTTTCCTGGGCGGTGAGCTCCCTTGGCACTGCTGAGGGCCCCTGATTGATCCACCCGGGGTTGATCCCACCCCCCGCTGCGAGGGAGGGCCACAAACCAAAGCGCGCGAACTGCCCGCCCACCCCAACGGGGATCTTGGCGGTCCAGGGCTCAGCCGTGCCCGGGAAAAGCCCACTCGCTCCACGGGACTCCGTCCAGGGTCTCTGCTTGGAAAGAGGCCAGGGGCGACCCCCACCATCTACCCACCCAAACCCTATTGACGTCAATGGTGGCGGAGACGCCTCCCGTTCTCCAGAGTCCTAAGCTGCTGGGTCCCCGCCCACTCGGCCAGCAGTCTGCAGCGTGCCCGTGTGCCTCTCCCACCATGGCTTCATCCGGCTCCTCCAGCACCTCAAGCGGTACGTTTGCCCTCGGTCCCTGTGGTCGGATCACATCTCAGGGGATTTGCGGGTGGCCTGGGCAAGGGCTCTCGGCCAATGTGTTGACCCCCCTCCCACCCGAGAACGGCTGGGACCCATCGGCCAGGCCCGGGGTTCCGAGGCGTCAGGTGTGCCCAAATTCGGAGGGCGTGGCATCGTTCGTTCATCTTGCTCCTTTGGCACACACATGGCTTCTCCGTTCTCTTTTCTGGGAAGACAGTGTTGTTTCAGGGGGCGTGCTGCGGGGGGCGGGGGCCGGGGTTGCGGAGTGGTGGGAGCGGGTGCTGTGCTGGGATGAGGCCCTTTATCCTCACATCTTCCTGTGGGAATGGGAGTCGGGGAGCTCTGTGGCCTTGCTGCCTTCAGTGGCTTCCTCTGCACAGGGGCCTAGTGGCTTCTGCCTTTTGTCAGGCGTTACGGGGTTTGGGCTTCGCTTTGGTGGCCTTGGCCTTTGCCTTGGCCTGGGCCTTGCCCTTGCCCTTGCCCTTGCCTTGGTCTTGGGCTTGGCCTTGCCCTGCCCTTGAAGTTGAACTTGACCTTGACCTTGAACTTCACCTTGACCTTGACTTTGAACTTGAAATTGGCCTTGACCTTGACCTTGAACTTGAACTTGACCTTGACCTTGAACTTTAACTTCAACTTGAACTTGAACTTGACCTTGAACTTGAACTTGACTTTGAACTTGAACTTGAACTTGACGTTGAACTTGAACTTGAACTTGAACTTGACCTTGACCTTGACCTTGTACTTGAACTTGACCTTGACCTTGACCTTGACCTTGAACTTGACCTTGAGCTTGAACTTGACCTTGACCTTGAACTTCAACTTGAACTTTACCTTGACCTTAACCTTGAACTTCAACTTGAACTTGACCTTGACCTTGAACTTGAATTTGAACTTGACCTTGACCTTGAAGTTGACCGTGAACTTGAACTTAACCTTCACCTTGATCTTGAGCTTGAACTTGAACTTGAACTTGACCTTGACCTTAAACTTGAACTTGACCTTGAACTTGAACTTGACCTTGACCTTGACCAACAACGGGAGACCTCGAGATTTGCTCAGAGCACCGGAGGTCCAGAAGCAGGGCCCTGTATCTCCCCTTCCCTTTGTGATCATTGCAAAGACATTCCTAGCTGATAGCGGGAGTGCCCCTGAAGAAGCAAGCAGTGGGAGTGTGTTTGACACGACTGTGTGCCTTCCTGGCCTCAGCTCCACAAGGGGCCTTTCCTCTCGAAGTAGGCCCCATGTCCCCTTGGGGAGGGTGTCATGCCTCTTTTCTCCTCACTGCCAAAGGGTGGAGCCAAGCTCGCTCTGTCAGAGGTACAAAAACAGCAATTGAATGGGATTTTCAAGCTCTTGCTAGGCTGCACCCTTTCAGGGCCCACTTTACTGAAACAGGTGCTCTGTGGCCCCTGGTTGGGTATGCAGGTTCACAAACAGGGTGAGATCCTGTCCAAGCCAAGAATTTTCCTGAAAGACCTAGGCTCACTAGAGCTCTCCTCCAGAGCAAAGGGGATAGAGGAGATGTATGGAGGAGTCTTTGCCTTTCCCTGTGAGTGTGGGGCTAGTCCCTACGGCCCCAAGCTCAGGGATAACTGCCTCTAAGAAAGGAATGGCAAGAAGCACTATTCTTGGAGGTTGGGACAGGGAGTTCGCAGCATGTGGGGAAAGAAAGACTTCTTCGGGGAAGAAGAGGCAACCACCGGGGGTGTGTTTGCAAGCCTCTATTTGGAAGGAACAGGTTTGCTTATACAACTCAAGACCTCCAGATCTGCTCAGAGGACTGAAGTTCCAGAGACAGGGCCATGTATCTCCCCTTCCCTTTGAGATCCTTGCAAAGACATTCCTAGCAGATCGTGGGAGTGCCCATGAAGAAGCAAGCAGCGGGAGTGTGCTTGACATCACTGGCTGCCTACCTGGGCTCAGCTCCTCAAGGGGCCTTTCTCTCCTGGTAGGCCCTATGTCCCCTTTGGGAGAGGGTGGTGCCCTCTTCCCTCCACACTGCCAAAGGGTGGAGGTGGAGCAAACTCGTTCTCTCCGAGGTTAAAAAAAAAGACAAATTGGATGGATTTTTAAGCTCTTGCTATGCTGCACCCCTCCAGGACCCACTCGAGCAAAACAGGTGCCCTGTGGCCCCTAGGTCGGGTATGCAGGTTCACACACCGGGTGTGATCCCGTCAAAGCCAAGAATTTTCCTGACAGACCTAGGCTCACTAGAGCTCTCCTCCAGAGGAAAGGGGACAGAAAAGACGTGTGTGTGGAGGTGGCTCTGCCTTTCCAGGTCCCAATCTCAGGGATAACTGCCCCTAAGAAAGGAACTGCTGCTGCTGCTGCTGCTAAGTTGCTTCAGTCGTGTTCGACTCTGTGCGACGCCATAGACGGTAGCCCACTAGGCTCCCCCGTCCCTGGGATTCTCCAGGCAAGAACAGTAAGTGGGTTGCCATTGCCTTCTCCAATGCATGAAAGTGAAAATGAAAGTGCAGTCGCTCAGTCGTGTCCGACCCTCAGCGACCCCACGGACTGCAGCCTACCAGGCTTCTCCGTCCATAGGATTTTCTGAAAGGAACTGCAAGACGCGCTTTTCCTGGAGGCTGGGAAAGGGAGTTCGCAGGATGTGGGGAAAGAGATCCTCCTTCGAGGAAGAATAGGCGGCCACTTGTTTTGTGTTGCAAACCTCTATTTGGAAGGAACAGGTTAGCTTATACAAAGGGAGACCTCCAGATCTGCTCAGAGGACCGAAGTTGCAGAGGCAGGTCGGTGTATTTTCCCTTCATTTTGCGATCCTTGCAAAGACATTCCTTGCTGATAGATATTCAGCAAGGGCCTTTGAGACTGTTGTTTTCTTTCCTAGGTTCAAAGATTCCTTCAGTTCCTAATATAGATATCCTAGAAATTATCTGACATCCGTGAAAATCTGATATGTCCTGGTCAAATGCTGTCAGTTATAATTCCAGTTATCATATTAAAGCATTTCAAGTCGCAGCAGTGACCAGATTACATTGTCAATTTCTATTTAATCAGGTTTTAACCATGTCTTCTATGATTTCACACTGATGCCTTTACAGAAATACTGCTACTTCAAGATATATGGAATATACATTTTTTAAGCTTACCGATAATTTGTTTGTTTGTTTGTTTGTCTTCTGGTAAGCTGGTACCAGATGGAATTTAGTCTCCTCTCTAGGTTAAGAGAACAAAGTTTTCTTAGAATGCAATTTTTGATAACAGACTATGAGTTTCTTTACCTTTCATTGATTTATAATTGTTTTCATCATCTGTTTGTTTACTTCGGTAAAGCAAATAAGCCTTATTTAAGATTTTGGTACATGTAGGATGGACTAAGCTTTCCCCACTCTTGCAAGTTCCCTTAACCCTTCAGATTCTTCTCGTGGGACAAAGATCTCACTTTCCTCCAGAGGGACAATCCAAGCTTTTTATTAGTTGATCTGCCCCTGACATCAGAGTCAATTTGAGCATGAGTTGGCCTATAATTTAGGCATGAAACTATGACTACATAAAGAAAAGGTGACTTTATGATTCAGGGATGGCCATGATATGCCTTGCACTTCAGAGAAAATGGGTTAAAATGATTTTTTTTTCTTCAAAACTGCACAGCCAGTTCTTTCAGCATATGCAATTGAAAACATCTAGTCATTAGGTCAGTTTTCATTCCAATCCCAAAGAAAGGCAATGACAAAGAATATTCAAGCTGCTGCACAATTGCACTCATCTCACACACTAGTAAAGTAATGCTCAAAATTCTCCAAGTTCACATGAACTGTGAACTTCCAAATGTTCAAGAGGGATTTAAAACATGCAGAGAAATCAGAGATCAAACTGCCAACATCCACTGGATCATTGAAAAAGCAAGAGAGTTCCAGAAAAAAAGACATCTATTTCTGCTTTATTGACTATGCCAAAGTCCTTTGACTGTGTGGATCACAATAAACTGGGAAAAATTCTGAAAGAGATGGGAATACCAGACCACCTGACCTGTCTCTTGAGAAACCTGTATGCAGGTCAGGAAGAAACAGTTCGAACTGGACATGGAACAACAGACTGGTTCTAAATAGGAAAAGGAATATGTCAAGGCAGTGTATTGTCACCCTGCTTATTTAACTTATATGCAGAGTACATCATGAGAAACACTGGGCTGGAGGAAGCACACGCTGGAATCCAGATTGCTGGGAGAAATATCAAGAATCTCAGATATGCAGATGACACCACCCTTATGGCAGAAAGTGAAGAAGAACTAAAGAGTCTCCTGATGAAAGTGAAAGAGGAGAGTGAAAAAGTTAGCTTAAAGCTCAGCATTCAGAAAACTAAAATCATTGCATCCAGTCTCATCACTTCATGGCAAATAGATGGGAACACATTGGAAACAGCAGCAGACTATTTTGGGGGGCTTGGAAATCACTGCAGGTGATGGCTGCCTCCATGAACTTAAAACATATTTATGACTTGGAAGAAAAGTGATGACCAAACTAGACAGCATATTAAAAAGCCGAGACGTTGCTTTGCCAACAAAGATCCATCCAGTCAAGGCTATGGTTTTTCCATATGTCATGGATGGATATGAAAGATGTACTATAAAGAAAGTGACAGCTGAAAATTAGATGCTTTTGAACTGTGGTGTTGAAGAAGATGCTTGTAGGTCGCTTAGACTACAAGGAGACGCAACCACTCCATCCTAAAGGAAATCAGGTCTGAATATACATTGGAAGGACTAATACTGAACCTGAAACTCCAATACTTTGGCCACTTGATGTGAAGAGCTGACTCACTTGGAAGTTGCTTTGATTTGCCTGTGAGTGTGGGAGCCCTCCCTGGGCAAAGGGCCTCAGGGGTCATTGCCACTGAATCACGACCTCCAAGCAAGCGCATTCCAGCTGTGTGACATTCAGGAAGCAGGAGACTGGGAAAACTATCTTCCTTAGAGGAAGGAAAGTCATCCACAGAGAGTGTGTTTTCAGGCCTCTCTTTGCAGCAAGTGTTTTGCTTCTCAGACATCAGAGCTGCAGGCTTGCTCTGAGGGCCTCAATTGCAGAGTCAGGGCTGTGTGTCTCACTGCACTTTCCAAGCATTGCAGACACATTCCTAGGTTGGAGCAGTGCTTCCCATGAGAAAGAAGCCTCGGGAGTGTGTTTGAGCGGGCTGAGTGCCATGCTAGGGTCACCTAGTCGAGGGCACCTTGCACATCCAATGGGCCCCAGGCGAGTAGCTATGGACCGGCCCTTCGGTTGAGATATCCCAAAGCAGGGAACAAAGCCAGCTCTGTCAGAAGGAGGAAAACAGCAATGGGATGGATTTTCAAGCAGTTGCTAAGTCACACCACGTTAGGGCTCCCCGGGAAAGAAATGCAAATTTTGGCCTCTAGGCCCAGTATCCAGATGTGTGCACAGGATATTTTCCCCACAGGATCCAAGAATGTTCCAGACAGACCTAAGCTCACTAGCTCTCTCCTGCAGAGGAAATGAAATATTGTTGCTGAACCACGAAAAGATGCTGGGATTCTTGGCTTATGGAGGAGAAGAATTCAATCCAGGGCCCAAGACGAGGCTTGATTGCTCAGAGCTTTTGTGCAATAGAGTTTTATTAAAGTATAAAGGAGATAGAGAAAGCTTCTGACAGAGACATCACAAGGGGCAGAAAACGTACCCCCTTGCTAGTGTTAGTAATGGAGTTATATACTCTCCAATAAGTTATGACGAACAAAAGAATGTCTGGAGGTTGTAAAGACTCACTAGACCTACTCCCATAATTGACATTTTCAGATAACAGGATTAGCCAGAAGGTTTTTTCCAGAGACCGTCCTCAAGAAGGATGCATGATTGTTATATAATCCTAAGGAATGTAGAGGGGAAAACAGTTTGTCCTTTCTTCCTCCTTGAGAATTCTAGACCCCTCTCTCCTTGGGGACCCTTGAACTTCTTAGAAACCTGCCTTGGCAATGACTCTCTCAGAAACATGATTGAACAGCCGTTTGGAGCTTCCTTTGACTTTCCCTGGGAGGGAGGGAGCCCTCCCTGAGCACAGGGCCTCAGGGGCCATGGCCAATGAAAAATAATCTCCCAGCAAGTGCTTTTCAGCCCTGTGTGACTCTCAGCCCACAGGAGGCTGAGAAAACTCTCTTCCTTGGAGGAAGGAAAGGCAGCCCAAGAGTGTGTTTTCAGGCCTGTATCTTGCAGCAAGTGTTTGGCTTGTTAGACAGAAGACCTGCAGGCCTGTTCCAACAGACTCAATTCCAGAATCAGGGCCTTGTGTCTCCCTGCAGTTTCCTGGCCTTGCAAACACATTCCTAGTTGAGAGCAGTCCTGCCCATGGGGACTGCTGCGGGAGTGTGTCTGAGGGGGGCCAGGTGTCATGCTGGGGTCACCTGGTCGAGGGCACCTTGCACCTCCAATGGACCCCAGGCAAGGAGTTGCAGGCCACCACCTTGCTTCTGAAATCCCAAAATGGGGAGCAAAGCTCGCTTTGTCAGAGGGAAGAAAACAGCAACAGGATGGATTTTCAAGCAGTTGCTAGGCTGTACTGCGTTAGGGCTCCAAGGAAGGAAAATGCGAATTTTAGCCCCTACGACTGGTATCCAGGTGGGCTCCCAGGATGATTTCCCCGCAGGATCCAAGAACGTTCCAGACAGACCTGGGCTCACTAGCTCCCTCCTGCAGAGGAAATATGATAGAACAGCTGTTTGGAGGTTGCTTTGACTTCCCCTGGGAGGGTAGGATCCCTCCCTGGGTGCAGGGCCTCAGGGGCCATTGCCGCTGAGAAATGCCCTCTAAGCCAGACCTTTCCAGCCTTGTATGACTCAGCACGGAGGAGACTGGAAAAGCTCTCTTCCTTGGAGGAAGGAAAGGCAGCCCCAGAGAGTGTGTTTTCACACCTGTATCTTGCAGCAAGTGTTTGGCGTCTCAGACGTCAGACCTCCAGGCCTGCTCCAACGGCCTCAGTTCCAGAGTCAGGGCCGTGTGTTTCCCTGCATTTTCTGAGCCTTGGGAACACATTCCTAGGTCAGAACAGTCCTGCCCATGGGGAAGGAGGCTGCGGGAGTGTGTCTGAGGGGGTCGGGTGCCATGCTGGTTTCCAATAGACCCGGTACCTCCAATAGACCCCAGGACAACAGCGGTGGGGCTCCCCCTGGCTTCCGAAATGCCAAAGCGAGAAGCAAAGCTAGCTCTATCAGAAGGAAGAAAAGAGCAATCGGATGGATGTTCAGGCTGTTGCTGGGCCGCACCACTTCAGGGTCCCCCCCGAGAGGAACAGGCGCCCTGTGGCCCCTAGGTCCGATATGCAGGTTAACACACAGGGTGTGTCCCCATAGGAGCCAAGAATTTTCCTGACAGATCTAGGCTCACTAGAGCTCTCCTACAGGGCAAAAGGGGTAGAACAGACTGTGGATGTGACTCTGCCTTTCCCAGCGAGCATGGGGCCCTCCCTACGGCCCCGGGCTCCAGGGAAAATTGTCCCTGAAAAATGACCTCCAAGAAGCGCTTTTCCAGCAGGCTGGGATGCAGAGTTCACAGGATGCGGGGAAAGTGATCGTCCTTCAGGGAAGAAGAGGCAGCCACCCAGTGTGTGTTTGCAAGCCTGTATTTGGAAGAAACTGGTTAGCTCCTTCAAGGGGAGACCTCCAGGTCTGCTCAGAGGACCGAAATTCCAGAGGCAGCACCATGCATCTCCCCTGTCCTTTCTGAGCCTTGGAAAGACATTCCTAGCTTATAGCGGTATTGCTCATGAAGAAGCAGGATGCAGGAATGTGTCAGACATGACTGGGTGCCTTCCTGGGTTCAGCTCCGTGAGGGGCATTTCCACTCAGAGTAGGTCCCATGCCTCCTTGGGGAGGAAGTGGGGCCCGCTTGCCTCCAAATTGCCAAAGGCTGGAACAAAGCTAGTTCTATCAGAGGTAAGAAAAGAGCAATTGGATGGATGTGGAAGCTGTTGCTGGGCCGCACTGCTTCAGGCCCCCCACCCCTCCGCCCCCGAGAGAAACAGGCGCCCTGTGGCCCCTAGGTCCTGGATGCAGTTTCACACATAGAATGTGTCCCCATAGGAGCCAAGAATTTTCCTGACAGACCTAGGCTCACTAGAGCTCTCCTACAGAGCAAAGGGGATGGGACAGATGTGTGGCTGTGGCTCTGCCTTTCCCTGGGAGTGTGGAGCCGCTCCCTATGGCCCCGGGCTCCAGGGGAAATTGCCCCTGAATAATGACCTCCAAGAAGCGCTTTTCCAACTGGCTGAGACGTGGAGTTCTCAGGATGCAGGGAAAGCGAGTGTCCTTCGGGGAAGCAAAGGCAGTCACCTGTTATCATGACTTACTAGAATAGTAGGTACCTTCTCCGGTTGGGCAGAGGCCTTCCCTACCTGATCTGAAAAAGAAAATGAAGTAGCTCGCTGATTTGAGAAATAATTCCCAGACTTGGGTTTCCAACCAGTATAGAATCCGACAATGGCCCTGTCTTTGTAGCCGAGTTAATTAACAGGTATGTGAAGCTCTAAATATCAGTGGAAATTACATACAGCATATAGGCCCCAGTGTTCTGGAATGATGGAAAGAAACAACCAAACTCTTGAAGAGACACTTTCAAAATGGATCATAGAGACTGACTGTACATGGATGGGCTTGCTTCCGGCAGACTTACTCATATTACGGGTAACCGCACGTTCCCACAGTTGTTGTCCTTATGAAATTTTCTATGGGAGACCCCCTCCCACAGTGAGGCAGGTGTTAGCAGATTTGCCACAAGTAAGGGGGTGGGATTTCACAGCAGATGGAACAATTAGGTAAGGTAATAAATCAGGTAATTAAGTTTGTATAAAAAAGAATATCATTCCCCCTTGAGGAACAGATTCATGAATTTGTGCTCAGTGATCAGGTGTGGCTCAATGACTGGAAACACAATTCCTTGGCCTGACATCGGAAAGGTCCTTATACTGTTGTTTTAGCCACAATTCTGAAAGAGATGGGAATACCAGACCACCTAACCTGCCTCTTGAGAAATCTGGATGAAGGTCAGGAAGCAACAGTTAGAGCAGGACATGGAACAACAGACTGGTTCCAAAAAGGAAAAGGAGTATGTCAAGGCTGTATATTGTCACCCTGTTTATTTAACTTATATGCAGAGTACATCATGAAACATGCTGGGATGGAAGATACATGAACTGGAATCAAGATTGCCGGTAGAAATATCAATCAACTTAGATATGCAGATGACACCACCATTATGGCAGAACGTGAAGAGGAAAGGGTATGTCGGGGAACTTCTTGAGTTGCAGCAAGGGTGTGAAGGACCCTTTGGAAGTTCCAGAGGTTAGGTGTGGTTAGTCTCGAGATGCCTCAGCAGAAATGGGCCTCATGTCGCCTGGAACGGAGAGGCTCCTGGATATTTCCGAGTTTCAGCAGGTGCTCTCCTTGTGTGGAGTCGGGGCCGGAAGCTGAGGATTCCTCTCCAGTGCTGACATGGATTTTGGGGTACTTCTGGAGTCTCCACAAAGGAGTCAGGCCTCGTCTCGAGTGGGGGCATGAGCGTGCCATTTCCTCCCATGCTGTAGCAGCAGTGTCACGGTTCCCCTTGCGTGGACCAAGGGATCTGTGGCTTTCCCTCGAGTCTTTCCCACGAGGCTTTCCCACAGGGCTCTCCCACGTGTCACGGTGGTGTGAGTCGATCCTCGGCGTGAAAGCCGAGGCAGTGCAGGGAAAACAGGTTCCTGTGGAACGGACTGACACATCTGGGGGAGTCTTGGAATGGTGGCACGACCCTGCAGTTCCTCTCCCCTTTCCTTTGGAGAGCGCCACCTTGAGATGCGATGGGAATGCCGGGAATTCTTTTCCGAACAAGCAGGGAAAGGATCCCTCATCTCGAGGTACGAGCCGGAAACGGAGCTCCTCAGGATGTGGCCGGGACCATCGTGCTTCCTCTTGAGTGGAGACGGGTGTGTCGGGGAACTTCTTGAGTTGCAGCTTGACTGTGAAAGACTCTTTGGAAGTTCCAGAGGTCAAGTGTGATTAGCCTCGAGACACCTCAGTGGAAACTGGCCTCATCTCGCCTGCAGGGGAGAACCTCCTGTATTTTACCGAGTTTCGGCAGGTGCTCTCGACTTACGACGGGGACTTCAGGGACCCGGTCTGTTGGCCTCAGGAAAGGCCAGTCCCCATGCGAGTTGCTTGGGGGCCTCTCAGGATTCCTCTCCCGTCGATGCCGGGGCCTAAGATCTTGTGTGGAGTCGGTGCCGGAACCTGAGGATTCGTCTCCAGTGCTGACAGGGATCTTGGGGTACTTCTGGAGTCTCCCCAGGAAAGTCATTCTGCATCTCGAGTGGGGGCATGCACATGCGATTTCCTCCCGAGCTGTAGCAGCAGTGTCACGCTTCCCTTCGCGTGGATCAAGGGATCTGTGGCTTTCCCTCGAGGGTTTCCCACAGGGCTGTCCCACGTGCCACCGTGGTGTGAGTCTATCCTTGGCAGGAAAGTCGAGGCAGTGCAGGGAAAACAGGTTTCCCTGGAATGGACTGAGACATCTGGGGGACTCTGGGAATGGTGGCACGACCCTGGAGTTCCTCTCGCCTTTCCTGTGGAGAGCGCCTCCTCTTGAGATGCGACCGGAACGCCCGGAATTCTTTCCCGACCACGCAGGGAAAGGATCCCTCCTCTCGAGCTAGGAGGCGGAAACGGGTCTCTGCTGGATGTGGGCGGGAATCTCGTGCTTACTCTCGAGTGGAGACCGGTTTGTCGAGGAACTTATTGAGTTGCAGTAAAGGTGTGAAGGACCCTTTGGAAGTTCCAGAGGTTAGATATGATTAGCCTCCAGACGGTCAGCGGAAATGGGCCTCATCTCGCCTGGAGGGGAGAACCTCCTGGATTTTCTCGAGTTGCGGCAGGTGCTCTCGACTTACGACTGGGACCTCACGGACCCGCTCTGGTGGCCTCAGGAAAGGCCAGTCCCCATGCGAGATGCTCGGGGGCCTCTCGGGATTCCTCTCCCGTCGAAGCCGGGGCCTAAGACCTTGTGTGGAATCGGTGCCGGAACCTGAGGATTCCTCTCCAGTGCTGACATGGATCTTGGGGTACTTCTGGAGTCTCCCCAGGGGAGTCAGTCCTCGTCTCGAGTGGGGTCATGCAGGTGCGCTTTCCTCCCGAGCTGTAACAGCAGTGTCGCGCTTCCCTTGGCGTGGATCAAGGGATCTGGGACTTTCCCTCGAGGCTTTCCCACGAGGTTTTCCCACGAGGCTTTCCCACAGGGCTGTCCCACGTGCCACCTTGGTGTGAGTCGATCCTCGACTTGAAAGTCGAGGCAGTGCAGGGAAAACAGTTTTCCCTGGAATGGACTGAGACTTCGGGGGAATCTGGGAATATTGACACGACACTGGAGTTCGTCTCGACTTTCCTGTGGAGAGCGCCTCCTCTTGAGATGCGACCGGGAACGCCGGGAATTTTTTTCCGAACCACGCAGGGAAAGGATCCCTCCTCTCGAGCTAGGAGGCGGAAACGGGGTCTTCGCTGGATGTGGGCGGGACTCTCGTGCTTCCTCTCGAGTGGAGACCGGGTTTTTCGAGGAACTTCTTGAGTTGCAGCAAGGGTGTGAAGGACCCTTTGGAAGTTCCAGATGTTAGAGTGTGATTAGCCTCCAGACGCCTCAGCGGAAATGGGCCTCATCTCGCCTGGAGGGGAGAACCTCCTGGATTTTCTCGAGTTGCGGCAGGTGCTCTCGACTTACGACGGGGACCTCATGGACCCGCTCTGGTGGCCTCAGGAAAGGCCAGTCCCCATGCGAGTTGCTCGGGGCCTCTCGGGATTCCTCTCCCGTCGATGCTGGGGCCTAAGACCTTGTGTGGAGTAGGTGCCGGAACCTGAGGATTCCTCTCCCAGTGCTGACATGGATCTTGGGGTACTTCTGGAGTCTGCCCCAGGGGAGTCAGTCCTCGTCTCGAGTGGGGGCATGCACGTGCGCTTTCCTCCCGAGACTGTAGCAGCAGTGTCATGCTTCCCTTCGCGTGGATCAAGGGATCTGCTGCTTTCCCTCGAGGCTTTCCCACGAGGCTTTCCCACGAGGCTTTCCCACAGGGCTGTCCCACGTGCCACCGTGGTGTGAGTCGATCCTCGGCTTGAAAGTCGAGGCAGTGCAGGGAAAACAGGTTTCCCTGGAATGGACTGAGACATCTGGGGGACTCTGGGAATGGTGGCACGACCCTGGAGTTCCTCTCGCCTTTCCTGTGGAGAGCGCCTCCTCTTGAGATGCGACGGGAACGCCGGGAATTCTTTCCCGACCACGCAGGGAAAGGATCCCTCCTCTCGAGCTATGAGGACGGAAACGGGGCTCCTCTGGATGTGGGCGGGACTCTCGTGCTTCCTCTCCAGTGGAGACGGGTATGTTCGGGGAACTTCTTGAGTTGCAGCAAGGGTGTGAAGGACCCTTTGGAAAGTTCCAAGAGGTTAGTGTGATTAGCCTCGAGATGCCTCAGCGGAAATGGGCCTCATCTCGCCTGGAAGGGGAGAACCTCCTGGATTTTCTCGAGTTGCGGCAGGTGCTCTCGACTTACAGACTGGGGACCTCAGGGACCCGCTCTGGTGGCCTCAGGAAAGGCCAGTCCCCATGCGAGTTGCTCCGGGGCCTCTCGGGATTCCTCTCCCGTCGATGACGGGGCCTAAGATCCTTGTGTGGAGTCGGTGCCGGAACCTGAGGATTCCTCTCCAGTGCTGACATGGATCTTGGGGTACTTCTGGAGTCTCCCCAGGGGAGTCAGTCCTCGTCTCGAGTGGGGGCATGCACGTGCGCTTTCCTCCCGAGCTGTAGCAGCAGTGTCACGCTTCCCTTCGCGTGGATCAAGGGATCTGTGGCTTTCCCTCGAGGCTTTCCCACGAGGCTTTCCCACGAGGCTTTCCCACAGGGCTGTCCCACGTGCCACCGTGGTGTGAGTCGATCCTCGGCTTGAAAGTCGAGGCAGTGCAGGGAAAACAGGTTTCCCTGGAATGGACTGAGACATCTGGGGACTCTGGGAATGGTGGCACGACCCTGGAGTTCCTCTCGCCTTTCCTGTGGAGAGCGCCTCCTCTTGAGATGCGACGGGAACGCCGGGAATTCTTTCCCGACCACGCAGGGAAAGGATCCCTCCTCTCGAGCTAGGAGGCGGAAACGGGGCTCCTCTGGATGTGGGCGGGACTCTCGTGCTTCCTCTCGAGTGGAGACGGGTATGTCGGGGAACTTCTTGAGTTGCAGCAAGGGTGTGAAGGACCCTTTGGAAGTTCCAGAGGTTAGGTGTGATTAGCCTCGAGACGCCTCAGCGGAAATGGGCCTCATCTCGCCTGGAGGGAGAACCTCCTGGATTTTCTCGAGTTGCGGCAGGTGCTCTCGACTTACGACGGGGACCTCAGGGACCCGCTCTGGTGGCCTCAGGAAAGGCCAGTCCCCATGGCGAGTTGCTCGGGGGCCTCTCGGGATTCCTCTCCCGTCGATGCCGGGGCCTAAGACCTTGTGTGGAGTCGGTGCCGGAACCTGAGGATTCCTCTCCAGTGCTGACATGGATCTTGGGTACTTCTGGAGTCTCCCCAGGGAGTCAGTCCTCGTCTCGAGTGGGGGCATGCACGTGCGCTTTCCTCCCGAGCTGTAGCAGCAGTGTCAGCTTTCCCTTCGCGTGGATCAAGGGATCTGTGGCTTTCCTCGAGGCTTTCCCAGAGGCTTTCCACGAGGCTTTCCCACAGGGCTGTCCCACGTGCCACCGTGGTGTGAGTCGATCCTCGGCTTGAAAGTCGAGGCAGTGCAGGGAAAACAGGTTTCCCTGGAATGGACTGAGACCTCTGGGGGACTCTGGAATTGGGACACGACCCTGAAGTTCCTCTCCCCTTCTGTTCGCCTCCTCTTGTGGCACGATCGCCGCCGTTTTCAGCTTCTAGGCTCGAGAAGGGGGATCCTTTCCTGCGTGGTCGGGAGATGAATTTCGCGGCGTTTCCCGCCATTT